>NC_047092.1:52654432-52921932 GCF_902459505.1 Geotrypetes seraphini
TCCCCAATGAATATGCATTGAAAACAGTGCATGCACATAGATCTCATGCATATTCATTGGGGAAATCCTGAAAACCCGACTGGATTGCGGCCCTCAAGGAGGGACTTTGAGACCCCTGACTTAGAAGATCCCTCCGCCTGGTCTGGATAGTGCTTGACTTAGAACATCTTAATAAATTATTAGAACAACATTAATTCAATAGAAGATATGACTTCTGAAGTCTTTGTAAAATATATTTCTTTCTTCTCTTAGGTAACTATCTTACTAAGGGACTCAATTTTTTAAAAGAAAGATGGCCAAAAAAAGGGTAAATGACTGTTTTTCTCAGAAACCCTTCTAATTTGATATTTTCAAAACCTATTTTCTAGATGAATTTCTGCAGTTTGTCTAAATATCAAGGCATGCTGTGGACGGGGCTAGGGCAGACTTATGGCGTGAATGTTTTCCTACCATAATCAAACATTTAAGAATACGTCCAGGGCACAATTTAGATGTCTGGGGCTAGACTTATTTTAACAACAAATAAGTGCCAAAAGATGCCTAAACTGACCAGGTGACCAGTGAAGAGATGAAAGCATGACCCCCATCTTACTCCCCCAGTGGTCACTGACCCTGCCCACCCCCCAATGATGAGTACATACCTGCCTGTATGACAGCTTCAGATGTTATGACCAGTCCAATTAGAACAGCAAGCAGAGTAGCATGATGGGCAGTGTAATGAATCATAGAGATAGGGCCTCAGGCCCATTCTCCATTCTAACTGCTACACCTATGGTGGAATCTGTGAGCCTTTCAAACCCTATCCTAATCCTACTGTACCCAAATATAGATGTCACCTTTAGGTATAAGGGCTATTGGTGTGGTGTACAGTTGGGTACAGTGGAATTTGGTTGGGTTTTGGAAGGCTCATCATACAATATAAGGAGGCTATGGTGAGATGTATATCTGGGTCTTTGTATGTGAGATTGCAGTGCCCCTATGGTGTCCCACTGCTCTGTCTGGATGTCTCTATGGCCAGTCTACTAAGAGTGCCGGCCTCTTCTACATCTCAGTGGCTTGCTCTGTGTGTTTTTCTATAGGATGTGGTGGGGTTTTTTTTGGGGGGGGGTGGGGGCTTGGGGAGGAATAATTCAAAACCTAGATGCTCTGAGCACAAGCACATCTATTTTCAAAAACACAAGATAGTCGTTTTGCAGTTTTGAAAACAGGAATGTTTGGTGCTAGATTTGGTGCACGTTCCACAAAATGTCGAAACTTGAATTTAGATGTAATTGAAAATGACCCTCCACATACATTATCGTTAAAGTACATTTATTTATTATTTCTTTTACAATTTCACTATCCTCTGTCTTAACATATTATTCAATCATGCCATTCACACTCACATTAACCCCATGATTCTGTCACATACTCAAATTGCATGTGCAATTTAATTGAATAACAAGTTAATCAGCGCTGATAATTGTCATTTTAACAAGCAATTTTTGGTGCTAATTAGAATCAATTACAAGTTACATATGTAAATTTAAGTACAAGATCAGTGCCTAAATTTTAACATACAAGTCAAAAAGGGGGTGTGGAAATAAGCAGGTCATGAGTGAATCGGGAGCGTTACTTTATGTTACATGCATAATTATAGAATATGGGGCATCCATGCCTAAATGTAGGAACAGATATTTTCTATTTCTGATGTTTGAAGTTTTTTAAGAATCAATATACGTGGAGTGGCATAATTAAAAAAACGTCTAAATCCCTTTTTGGCCTAAGGTGCTAGGCACCCAAAGTCGGCAGCAGGAAAATGTCCATTTTTGAAAAAAATGTCCAAAATGTGGTGTGTTTTTTTTTTTTTTCGAGAATGACCTACATGTACGTTCAGGCATTTAATTGCCCAGACTGCCACTACGTCTATCTTTAAGCCCTATTCCCGAACAAAAATTTGTCCAAGCCCCAAATGCCCAAAACAAGTCCTTTTAGGCATGAGAGCAACGAGTCCTTCACCTACAACCACGATTCTCAGCTTATATCATAAGTGCAGGTTAGAGAATCATGGAACCATTCCCCCCCTCCCGCAATGATCGCGGCAGGATTGATGGCCAGTCCCTCCTGCTGGAACCTGCCACGATCCCCCATAACGATCAACGGCAGGAGAGATGCCGGATACCCCCACCCCCCAAAGGTAGCCAACACAGACCCCCAAGTCCTCCCCCACTGGGGGGGGGGGTTCCGGAAGGAGGGATTGGGCAACCCTCCTGCCAGCAAACTTTTGGCGGTGGGTGGGGGATATATGTCAGGAGAGATTGGACATCTCTCCTGCTAGCAAACTTTCAGAGGTTGGGGGGGTATCCTGGAGGAGAGATTGGGCATCTCTCTTATCGGCAAACATTTGGGGGTTCAGAGGGGCGTCCGACAGGAGAGATTGGGCATCTCTCCTGCCGGCGATCATTGCTGAGGGATGGGGGTGTGTCAGTAGGAAAGCTTGGGCATCTTTCCTGTCAGCGATCATTGCAGGGGGTGGGGATGTGTCGGCAGAAGATTAGGCATCTCTCCTGCCGGTGATCATTGTGGGCGGCTTTGGAAGTGTTCAGCAGTAGAGAATGGGTATCCCTACTGCCGGTAGTCATCGCAGGAAGGGGGTGGGGCGCTGGATTGTCTGGGCCGCAAAACTGATTGCAGCTCAGTGGCAACCCGATTGGAACTTATATACCTGTTTTGACTTTATCTAAGTCAAAATGTATAAGTTCCGTCCAGGCATCCTCATCAAACTTTCAATTATCGCTACAGGATGACTAAATTTGGTCAGCCCACATTCCACCCATCTCCCGCCCTGACCACTCCTCCTAAACACTCCTTTGAGCTCTTAAACACCCCTTTGAGCTCTGTGCTTACAGCGGGATTCAGAGGTCTAAAAAGTATCTGGATATGTCCAAAAACTGGCTTCGATTATAAGCACTTGGATGAGCTGTCTTTTAGGTCATCCAAGTACCAACTTAGGCCAGATTTTGGATTTATTTTTCTTTTGATTATGTACCTCTTAGGGTCTAATATACAATTAATCATTCAATTTACCCCAAGTGTATAGGATAGTCAATAAATATATATTAAAACTTTTTTCTAGACCTCAGCGACAGCACCTACCACTCAAATCATCTCATGGTGAGAAGCTTTACATGTCCATTCTTCACTAGTCCTTTTCTTTTTTTTTTTTTAATAATTTTTATTGAGAAAGCAGTCAAATACAACAAGGCTCAAGCAGAGGTCCAAAAAACTGGTACAGGAGTAAAACATTGATAGGAGTAAAACATTGACAGATACTAATGCCGTTCAACAGGAAAAGTGCAAACAAGACAGCCACTAGAGATAAATACAAGAGCGGCCTAAATAGAAAAGGAGAACCTTGCCAAATCGGGGATACAAAACCCTTGTGGAGGGTGTTTCAGGCTGCGGCTGACTCCGCTGTACCAGCTAGTCTACCTTAATCTGGCTCTTTTTGGATCTGGGAGGCTTACCTTTTGGGAACTCGCCCTACTGGCTTGGCCGGTGTCTCTCAAGCTCAGATGCTTGTTGTTTCACTAGTCCTTCTTAAACTATTTTTATATATCTTTAATGTATTTAATGTATCCAGTATATAATTTTTATATCAAAAGTGGAAAGTTAGAAAAACATTTTTTAATTAGCTTTGAACAATCTGGGGGGGCTAACATCCAACATGTTTCGCTCATAGCTTTTTCCAAAGATCCTCCCCTAGAATAGAACTTAATAAAATATAAATTCTTACTATCTTAATTCTATTTTAAATGCATACATATATCAAATCTAACATACCAGAACCATCCTTTGTCATCCAACAAGATGGTGGCAGCATTTTTTTGTTAAGTAATTACAGTGTTCTATACCTTGATTGACTGCAAAAGCTCCGAATCAGACCTTACACTTAAAAGGCATTCCCACCATGTTTTCATTGGTACAAATGGCTGCACCAAAATTTAGTCACAATTCCTGGGCATAAGCAGTATTCTATAAACTGTATGTAACTTTAAGTGTTGTTTATAGAACAGGGCATTTTTTTCAGAGCCAAGTTTTTAGGTGCAATATATGGAATTCAGTCCATACTTTCTACATGTACATTCATGCAAATATACTTTTTTTGCATATACACATACACACTAGCATTTGCTTCATTTTCTTTAATATATATAGCACATTCATCACAGTACTGTTGACAAGGGTTGTATTGCGATATAACAGCTACAAACAATAGAAAGTCATTCATAATAACTATTTGTGTTGATAGCTACATATTCTTATTTGTCCACCATTCTAGTTAATATATATATGTATGTATAATAATAATAATAATAATTTTATTCTTATATACCGCCAAAGCCATAGTGGTTCGAAGCGGTTTACAACATAGAAGAGCTGGACAATCAGCGAATATAGGTACAATGTAAAGTCATCAAAATACAGATGAGCAGGATACAGAGGTAAGGCATAAGAGATCTTGGGATACAATTCAGTTAGAGTTGAAGAGATAGGGCTTAAGAGATCTTAGGTTACAAATTGGTTAAACAAGTTTGTTTTTACTAATTTTCTGAAACTTAGGTAGGATGATGAGTGCGTTATAATATTACCCAGCCAATTGTTCAGTTGACCTGCTTGGAAAGCAAGTGTTCTGCTCAGGTATCTTTTGTAATGGCAGGCCTTTAGTGTTGGATGGTTAAACAGATGTACTCTGCGTGTGGGTCTGGATGAATAATCTAAGTTGAAATGGGGAACCAAGTACATGGGGGCCGAACCGAGAATGGATTTGAAACAGAGACAGGTGAATTTGAACAGCACTCTTGCTTCAAGGGGCAGCCAGGGAGTTCCCATTTTTTTAACCCAAAAATCAATCAGATTGCCGAATTTTGGATGATTCGGAGTCTTTGAATAGTTTTTTTGAAAGTCCCCAAACAAATGATGTAACAGTAGTCGAGTAAGCTTAGAATGGAGGATTGCACCAGTAAGCAGAATAAGGTTGCATTGAAGTACTTTCTGATGGTTCTTAGTTTCCATAATGTTGAGAAGCCTTTTCTGACCAGTGAGTCAGTGTGTGCTTCAAGGGTAAGGTAGCGGTCCAGAGTCACTTCCAGAATTTTTATGGAATCTGTAATAGGAAAGACTTGACCATTCAAGGAAATTGATGAATCTGATTTTGTCATTCGGACTCGCCAGGAAGAATTTGTTTTTTTCTGAATTGAGTTTCAATTTGAATTTGGCCATCCATAGTTCAATTTGCTTTAAGATAGATGCCAAGTGATTCTTTGTCTCAGGAGTTAGGTTTGTTAGGGGAAAGACTATGGTGATGTCGTCAGCATAGATGTAAAATTTGATTTTTAAACTTTGCAATAGATTCCCCAGGGCGGGCAGGTATATGTTGAACATAGGGGATAGAGGGAAGCCCTGCGGAACTCCACACGAGTTTACCAAGCTGAAGGAATGAGTATTGTCACTGTAAACTTGGTATGATTGTTTACTCAAAAAACCCTGGAATCTTTTTAACACATTACCAAACAGTCCATAAGAATAGCATGATCAACTAAGTTGAAGGCATTACTTAAATCAAATTGTAGGACTAGTGCACTTGTGCCCTGGCTAAATAAGCTATGGAGGGAATCTAGCAGTGAGGCAATAACAGTTTCAGTGCTATACCCAGAACGAAAACCTGACCGGTTATCATTTAGTATTCTGAATTTATCCAGATAGGTTACTAAATCATGGTTGACCAGACCTTCCATCAACTTTACAAAGAAGGGAATGCTCGCGATGGGTCTGTAATTTGATTTCAGCTTGATAGATTCTTTGGGATTTTTTACAATTGGTGTAAAATATCAGTTAACCAGTTCTCGGTTAACTGGCACTCTCACCCAACTGGCAAAGAAATCTGTGGTGAAAAACAAAATGTCCCCCTAAGCACCAGAAGCAGTTCTGAGTGGCAAAACCTCTTCCTCCTTCAAGCCCCAAAAAAGTAGAAGCAGAGGCAAACACCACCTCCCATTCTCCTTCCCTCAAGCTCCCAGGCCTCGAAGCAGCTGAGACATGAACCCCCCTCCCTCCTGCCCTGAAGCACTAGCACAACAGTGGTCCTGAGCCACAAAGCCCTCCTCTCTCCCTCAAGCCCCGAAGTGGCAGAAGCAAGTGGCGGTCCTAAGCCGTGAACCTCCTCGCTCACTTCCTTCCTTAACTGAAGTGCAGCCAATCAGCAGGAGGCAGCCTCAAGACGGTAACGGGACAAAAGTGTGTGAGACTTCGGCGCGACGACATTGCAGTGCAGACAATTCAGCACAAGACACCAGCACGCCGCCTAAAAAGTTACTTTTAAAGAGCTCCGATGGGGGGTGTGGGGGGGAACTCCCTCACTTTACTTCATACTCTTTGCGCTGCCGTTGGGGGCGGGTGTGGGGGTGCAACCCCCCACATTATAGAGAAAACTTAACTTTTTCTTAAAAAATCAGGAAAAAGTTAAGTTTACTCTATAATGGAGGGTTCCAACCCCCCAACCCCCAACCCCCCCAACGGCAGCGCAAAGAATATGAAGTAAACTGTGGGGGTTCTCCACTCACACCCCATGTCAGAGCTCTTTAAAAGTAACTTTTTAGGTGGCGCACTGAGGTCTTGCGCTGATTTGTCTGCGCTGCAACATCGGTGTGCCGAAGTCCCGCGCGCGAATGACTATGAACCCTCAAAACAGACGTTGATGCGTCAGAGGAAAGGACCTGCCAGGGATGGCCACCAGCAGCCTGTTTTGAGGCTGCTTCTTGCTGACCAGCTGCGCTTTGGGTAAGGAAGGGAGGGAGGGTGCGAGGGGATTTGCAGTTTAGGACTACTGTCTGCTTCTGCCACTTCTGGGCTTGAGAGAGGGAGGAAGGCTTTGGGTTGCAGAACCTCTGCCGCGCTAGTGCTTCTGGTGGGAGGGATGGAGGATTGATAGCACTCTCAATCAACTGGGAAAACAGTTATCCAGCATCCACCAATCCCCATATATATATATATATATGTAAAACTCATCCTTCAACAGTATGTAATCCACTACATACACTGATATAATTATACACTACGCTCTGTGATGGGGCCAGGGATAAGCCTAGCGCTGGCAACCAGGCTCCGACCCCAAACGCAAGTATTAGCACTTTTTGGAGGACCACTCTGGAATAAGCACAGAAGAGGAAAAAAAAAACAAAAAAAAACTTTCCACCAATAATTTCCAGTTCCAAGTTTTATTATCCAGTTCAGTTTGCACTGGTTCTAATACAGCCACACCGGCTGATGGTGCTTGGAGGAGATTTATCACAAATAAAAGTTCTCCTTACAGCCACTTTTTGTAGCAATCAGAAAAAAGAAATAAAAACAAAACAAGTCCCTTTTAATCTGGGTTTCTTTCTCACAGTTCGACTGCTATGTTTTGCACAGTTCTGGGCAGCATTCTGGTTTCAAGAACTTATATACAAGAGCCCCTATGGACCAGCCAGCCATGGGCTTTAGCTCCACTCTTTTTAGGCTTGGCACAATTATTGTATTGAGCCCCCTGTTTCTTCAGGAAGTTCTCCCCACCTGAATACCTGAAGTATAAATACCCCCTACTACCCTTATTTTTGGGCAGGGGGCTGGGAACCATCCACCCTTGCTTTAATGGTCTAAGATTCCCCCAAATTCCCACTATCAGGGATATGAAATGTCAGGTCAATGAATCCACTCCGGGCTTTACTTCTAAGGTTAGTTAGCATTACCCATCCCCCACTCACTATGCTTTGCTTGCATACAGGGATTCTGGTTTAATTTCTGTTGCTAACCAATCCTCACATTCACACATCAAACACTCATTCATTATATAGTCCCACATAAGAACAGTAATGTTTCTTTAAGTACTTTAGACCATTGTTACAGAACAAACTTTCATTCCCTTCCCCCACACAGGACCTTACTCACTCATGCTGCATTCAGACATATAGTCTAAGGCTTCTGGACTGCAGTCCATTTCATCCCCCTCAGAGATATATCCCTCTATTTCAGGGATCTCAAAGTCCCTCCTTCAGGGCCGCAATCCAGTTGGGTTTTCAGGATTTCCCCAATGAATATGGATTGAAAGCAGTGCATGCACATAGATCTCATGCATATTCATTGGGGAAATCCTGAAAACCCAACTGGATTGCGGCCCTCATGGAGGGACTTTGAGACCCCTACTCTACTTCTATAAGGAACTCCTCACTCTCTGAAGCTGGGTACAAGCTATCCTCTGGAACAGCATTGGGCCAGCCCTGCTCATGGATCTTTTCCCTTCCAATTAGCCTCTGTTTGGAAAGCAAAGTTTTTTCAGCATGGCAGTGCTGTGGGACATGGGGTTTCTTAGCAGAAGGCAGTAAAACAGAACTCCTAGCCTTCAGTTCCCTTATTCTGTGAGGAACATCCTTCCCTCCAGGTTCCTGATTGCTTGTCGGTGTTCTCAGCTGGCCTTGATTTATTCTGTTGTGTAACTTTCACTCCTGCTCTAGCCACATTCTGCCTGTCAGCTCCACCCCTTTCCTTAACCCTTACTGTGTCAGATTGCCTGACCAAAGGTTTAGCTAGATGATTTATAAAAGGGATTATAGTGACTTGGAACTGGTATTCTCTTCTCTGCCATCCCTTCTCTGTTCTGCCCTCCCTGTCTGATCTTAGCACTGGGAACAGAGTTAATGGGCAATTGCCTTGGCTTAGGAATAGGCACATTTGTTTTAGTGGCAGGGTTTAAAGCAGGTTTTAAACCAGTGACAGGGGCTTCCCTGTCACTATATATATAACATAAAACAGCTCAAACAGACTGACACCATATAAGGGCAATATAAAGAATACACATGGAGGGCCATTTTTGATATGACGTCTAAATCCGAGTTCAGAATTTTTGTGGAACATGCACAACAATCTAGTACCAAGCACGTCCATTTTCAAAACTGCAAAACATCTATCTTGTTTTTTTAAATGGCTGTTTGTGTTCTGTGCATCTATCTTTTTGAACCATTTTTTTGAAAAATACACATCCAAAAGAAAAACACACAGAACAATCCAATGGAATATATATGAGGGGCCCGTATGTTTAGTTACCTGGCCCACAGACATTCTAGCAGAGCAATGGAGCACCTTAGGGGGACTGTAGTGAACTTCGCCTAAAAAGCCTAGGTACACATCTCACCCTAACTTTTTGTTGTATGGTGAGCCCTCCAAAACCTACTGGACTCAACTGTACACCACAAAAATAGCCCTTATGCCTGCAGGTATCACATGTATGTGGGTACAGTAGTAGAAGGATAGGGGGTTGGAAGACTAACTTGTTCCGTTACAAGTGGTTCACTATACTACCCACTAGGTTACTCCAGCAACCTGTTTGCTGCTCCACTAGGGCTAGTCATAACATCTGAAGCTGTCATACAGGCAGGTATGTACTGTTTCATTCATATCTTTGGGGGTGAGAGGGGGGTCAAGGACCACTGGGGAAGTGTGGAACAGTCATGCTTGCATCCCTCCAATGGTCATCTGGTCTGTTTGGTCACCTTTTTTCACACTTATTCTTTGTTAAAACAAGTCTACTAGACATCTAAATTGTGCCCTATACATGTTCTTAAATGTTCGATTATGGCATAAAAACATACAGATCATAAGCCTGCCCTAGTCCCACCCATATCATACAGTACCTCTAACACGCCCCCTTGAGATTTAAATGAACTGTGGATGAACAGCATAGAACATCAGTTTCAAGAATAGCAACTTGGAAAGGTTTGTCACAAAAAGCATCCAACTGCCCCTTTACACCATTTTTTGGATGTCTTTCTTTTTTTGACGCACTGAGAACAAGCACATCTGAGAAATGACCATGTTTGAAACAAAAAAAAAGACATTTTTCTGTTTCGAAAATGTTCATATTTGCTACTGGATTTTTGTGCGTCTTCTGCAAAACATCCAAACTCATATTTGGATGTCATATCAAAAATGTCCCTCCATGCATTCTATCATATAACATTTACCACAAAGTGATGAATTCACACATGCTGCCAGATATACAGCTCAATTACCCATTTGAAAGAAAAACACAGGTAAGGGGGATGTTCAAGGCAGCATATAACATGTTTAAAGGTTGGGTGTGGTGGATTCCTACCTAAGCGAGCTTACAGGCTGGTTGAGTGACTGGGTAGTAAGATATGAGGTAGCTTGCTGGAGGACGTGGGAGGGGAACTATCATATGGCCCCTAGTTTCTTATTGGTCACTGCATCATTCTATGAACATGAAACAGTTTGTATCCAAAAGGGTTGGAGAACCTGGACCCAACACGATCCGTGTTTTGAAGAAACACTCCTTCCTCAGGGGTCCAGAAAAGTGTTATATGCTGGGGAACCTTATGGCTAACAACTGGAAACAGCGATGTCATGAACAACTGAGCAGGCTGAGTAAACTCCTTCGCAGTGTGGGTACGAAAGTGGAGGAGTTTACTCAGCCTGCTCAGTTGTTCATGACATCGCTGTTTCCAGCTGTTATCCATAAGGTTCCTGTTTACGTCCATCTCGCAAGTCGTCCAAAGTTAAAAAGAGCCTAAGATACATTTTCGAAAGATACGTCCAACGTTTTTTGACTTTCGAAAATCATCTAATTATACGTCCTGCTGATCTGATCGTCCAAGCCACTAAATCGTCTATCTTTATACCACATTTCCGTCCAAGTCCAAAACGCCTAGAACAAGCCCTGTTGGACGTGGGAAGGGTCTGCAAAGTGATGGACTGCATACCCAGACATGCCACCTAAATAGTGAGGTACCTTACAGGGCACTGCTGTGAACTTCACAAAAAGGGTGCCATGGCTTCTCCTCACTACAGCTCCCTTATAGGTGACAGTGAGCCCCCCAAACCACTTCCAGAATCCCCTAGACCCACTTATCTACCACCACAATAGCTCTTATGGCTGCAGAAGCCACTTATATGCCAGTAAAAAAGGGTTGTGGGGGTGTATAGGGCAGTGCACATGTTTCAGTATCAATGCAGTGATTATAGGGCCTTATGGGCATGGGTCCTCTTCTTTATGGGTCCCTAACCCACCCCCAAGATGACTTAAGCTGCCTCTGGGCTGGACGACTAGGCTTTCCTATGCCAGGCGGCCAGGTGATGATGGTCTGGAGGCTGAAATTTAAAGTTGTGAATAACAGTTTTATGGGGGCGGGGGGGTTGGTGATCACTGGGGTAGTGTGTGGGGGGTCTGTGTTATGTGTTTGCAGTGCTTATCTGGTGAGTTTAGGTGGGTTTTTGTGACTTAGACCATGTTTTACATGGTCTAAGTCACAACATCCAAGTTCACAACATCCAAGTTGTTAAATTTTCGGTTATACATGCTGTACGACTAAGTCTAAGCCAGCCCACGTCCCGCCCAACTCCCTCCCTCGACAAACCTCCCAAAACTCCCCATTTAGCTTTGGATGTTGAGCGGCACTATGAAGGCCTAGGTCGTTTAGAAATACATCCAAAACCCAGTTTTATTATCAGCGCTTGGATGTTTTGAGAAATGTTTGTCCAACTGCTGACTTAGGCCGGTTTTTGGACGTTTTTCTCTTTCGATTATGAACCCCTTGGCGTCTTGTATACCATTCCTGCAATTAAGTGGTTGCTAAAAGTGGTTGCTAACACAAATTATTGTTAATGCCTATTTGATCCATTAGTTTACGTGCAGAATCTGGGGGAGAGGGATTTGTGCACATAAATTATAGAATAGTGTCTAGCACTTATACACATATAGTAAGTACACATTAGTCATTCATAAGTGCTAGGATTCTGTAACTTATGTGTGCAATCACTGCCTAACACTGGGTACCAAGTTATAGAATGAGAGGTGTTAGCCACTAAAATTCAGGGGATCATATAGACAGAATTACGACAATGATCTAAGACAGAACAATGAACTATGGAGAGCAATAAATGAATGCTTCACAGTCTTCCAGCAGAATTTATTGTCTGGCATGCATCCTCAATAAATACCTATCTCTGTGCTTAGAAGAGAAACTCCGGAACCCCTTTTTCCTGTTACTGCATGAGAATAGATTCTTCTCCTACTTCCAGTGCCCCAAAGTTTAACTGATATCCTTGTCTGTCTCGGCCTTGGACTAGAGATGCCATAGTACTCGTTTATTCTGCCTTGATGCTGCAATGAAAGTGACATCTGTAGATATATCTCCAAAACAAATGAGGCCAATAAGCATATGGTAATCCCTTTACTATAAATTGTTTGTCAAGCCTGAAACCCATTAGAGATGCTTTCGGTTCACCATGCTTTATTTCAGGCATGCCAAGGACACAGCACTGCATCTGGATAAGTGGTCAATTTTATGTTAGCCAGTTCTTTAGATGAACACTTGGGTTTGGTTAATAATGGTCCATTCTTTACAGGAATGAGCCAATAGAGGACTAATTAATACCACTAATAATATATAAAAGGGTCATAAGCACCATCCTGAGAGATGATCCTCTATTTAGGGGACAATGCACAACATTCAAACACAATGAGGGACTCATACAGATATACTGTACAGATAAGCATGTCTCTTTCTAACTGTGCAAACCAAGAACAAAAGAAATTGCAGACGAGCATTCAAGATGCAGGCTTTGTTTATTATATCTATTATTATTTACAGTTATTGTTACCACCTTTCTACAAACCTAGGGACCCGACACGGTTCGTGTTTTGGATAACACGCCTTCCTCAGGGGTCCCTAGTTGGCAAGGTATCAAATTAAACCGCAAACAAAAATAAACATAAGCCTGTGTAGTACGAAAATAATCTCTTACCAGGGGTCTCTGTATGAACTTGTTTATTTTTGTTTGCAGTTTAATTTGATACCTGTCTCTGTGAACCTGGCCAGAGGGGATCTTCAATTGTGGTGACTTTCTGGATTCCCTTTCCATCATGCCTGTTGTTACTTTTAAAGAGGAAGCAACCTTTGTCCTTCGAGCTAAGTTCAAACTCACGTTCATTTTGGGAGTTGGCTGGGGGGTTCTCAGAGTGTTCTCCTTGTGATTCCACTCGTGTGATAATTAAATGATTTATCACTTATTTTTCACATTTACTTTCACTGTATGATTTATGCACACGTGAGGTATCCGATGATGGTGTGCTGGTAGGGGTTTGCTGCCCCAACCTAGTTGTTTTCTGCGCTGGAGGTCTTTCCTCCGTTCGCGGACCCCCCACACTGAGGATACCCCATTTCACAAAAATCTTTATTATTTTTATTTAATGAAACATTGAGTATTTATTCTCCTCACGAGTGGTTATCCCCGGAGTTCTCTCTGGGAACCTATTGACTGTTACTGCCTTTTGTGTAGCGTCTGTGATAGTAACAACATCTAAGTCTGCCTTTAACATCAGGGCCTACAGATCATGAACTTTATTGCTTAGACTTTGAGCATTTGTTGTCATTGCTTTCCAGCTACCTTACAATGGCACTATCATTTTTGCAATTATTTTTTTGCCTAATCCCACTTCCTACCACATTGTTAAGAAGTAAATTGCTAAGATTGTTATTTACATTGCTGTCTATACTACTGTGACGTCCTGTCTTTTGCTGGGGGGCGGCCACCTTCAAGTCTAAATGCCTAGAAACATATTGCCTGAATTTCTCAGCAAGAATTCTTTAACCTGCCATAGTAAGATGCAGCCCATCATTACAATATAGTCTATTGTTATTCCATGTATTTCCCCATCCTCCTATGTACCTAAAGCCTTCTTTATGACACCAGGCTTTGAGCCATCTATTGAAGATCTCAGTATTTAGTACTGTTCCCTTTCCTTTTCCATATGTAGGCAGTACTGCCAAGAAAGCTCCAGTCTTTACAAAAGGTTTTAATTTGGCAGAGGAGGGATCAAGATGGTAACAGCATGGAGGCGACAAAAGTAATGCCTGAATCAAACAGCATTTTTTCCTATCAGTTCCTTCTTGGGAAATGCCGCATTCAAAATGCAACAGTAGTGTCTGAGCCGATCCCATTACGGTTAGGACATCTACCCCTACCCAGCGATCAATTTTGGATTTTACTGCCACCACCACTAGTTCTTGTAGAGTACCTGGAGGAATCTGAGCTGTCTTTTTACCCAGGAGAGTGGTTGGAGACTTTGAGTTGGAGGTTTCACTCTCCCCTCCAGGAGTTGTTCCGCCACCGCACCCTGCCCTGGTTGCAGTCTTGCCGGGGGAGCCCTGTGTGGAGTCAGAGGCAGGGGAAACCCCGGTTCACAGGGATGGGCTTGTGACCATTCAAGCAAGGCAGGGAGATTTTGGAGATGACTTGGAAGCTGGCCTGGAAACAACAAGACCGGTGGTAATTGCAGTGTTCCCCCCACAAATTCATGGTCGGTGATTCGCGGTCCCGGTCATTCACGGTATTTTCCAACCGCGAATGACCGGGCAGGAGAGGGCAGCCGGAGCTCTGGCGAGTGAAGGAAATCACTCGTGGTATGCTCCGACCGCCTCTTCCTGCACTAAAGTCAGGCCTCACCAATCAGGAGCTGCTTTGACACGGGAATATCAGGCTGAACTCCTCAGTAGCCAGGTCTTCCCAGGAAATCGCTAACCTCGTAAGTACTATTGATGATCTTGGGAAATCCCTTAAATGTACTAAAGAAGAATTTTCTAATGAAATTAAACAAGTTAAAGAAAATGTGGTAGATATCCAGGCTATAACTAACAACCTGGTTAAAGAAAGAAATTTTTTGACTAGGAAAATTGAACAATTAGAAAATCATAACCGAATATTTAATATTTGTCTTTTGAATTTCCCAAAAGTTTTTGGTGTGGCTCTTCTGGATATGTTGAAGAGATATTTGACTGAAATATTAAAAATTATCTCTGAACACATACCTCCAATAAATAGAATATATTATTTGCCTGTTAAAAAAGTTATTGGAGCCACGCCTGAGATACAACAAAAGAAGATAATTCCTTAAAAATCACCAAGTTGTTGGAAACCACACTCTCAGAAAACTCAGAGAGGGCTACTTTATTAATATCTTTTGTTTTTGAACAAGATGTTAATGCAAAAATGAAATTATATTTTTGTAACTCTCAAAGTTTGTTTCATGGGAAAAAAGTTTGGATGTTCCCTGACGTCATAAGATCTATGATGGAGCGGAAGAAATTGTTTCGTACCATGAGAAATGAGACATTAACTCTTGGAGCAACATTCTTATTAGCATATCCTTGTAAATGTTTGGTAAAGTGTCTGGGAGTTAAATATGTCTTTTCCACACCAGCGCAATTACGATCCTTTCTGGATTTGAAGAATCTGGCAACTGGGAAGTGTCAGAAATTGTATAACAGCAGTTAAGATTATGGGATTATTGCTGTTAATCCTATTCCTTAAAATTATATTTTATTTTATTTGAGTCTCTCTTTACTCTATTATACCCTTCTCCTTCACATTCAATTCCTGTTAAATGTTACAAAGCTCCTCCTTAATACTAGAAAGCTGAAGACTACAAACTGCGCCTAACTTTAGGCGTGGTTTAGACATCCGATTTAAGTGGTTAATGAGCGATTTAAGGGTTTTAACAAGCGTTAATTGGGACTTAGACAGAGTTAGTCGTCAGGTAGATGTTCTCAGAATATAGACGCGAGGTAGATGCGAGTATCGGGAAAAGTCGTGTCCAAGTATGTATACGTGGGCGTAATATGGGTGTGGTTAAGGATAGGCACCAGATAGACGATAATTGGGCGTCAGACCATGTCTAAACATCACGGAAATTGTAGATGAATGAAAAGCTGGTCTAAGTATGGTTTATGTTTGGTTTCTACTTGGGCTGAATGTGAGTTTCTATTGGCAGAACATAGACGTGCTTTGGGCTTCCGAAATTATATTTTCTACATAGACTTCAGGAATCTGTTTTTTCCTCTTTTTTCCCCTCCCAATAGATTTAATAAGTCACCATATCAATAGGGCACATCGATACAAACATATTGCATGCAAAACATAGTACTTTTCTGCCCAAACAGCAATATGATTTAATAATTACAGCACCTTTGGCTTTCCTTCTTAAAAATAACCCTTTTTTTTCTCACCAAACTGTGCTGCAATCAGCTCTTGTTTGAAAGCAAAGAAAGAACATGAAAAAGATATAAATATTGCACACGTTACTTCATTTCTCAAAGCTTAAAAATAGAAAAACCAGATAGACCTTAACATGCATTTTCCCTCATTGCAAAATGGAGCTGTGCAGCTTGACAAAGCTGACCTCACTGTGAGATCATCAAGGTACACCTTGATAAGGGAGGGGGAGAGCGCGAGAGTCCTGTACAGGTGTCAGGTGAAGAGCCCCTCTGAAATCCCCTAACACAGGGGTGTCCAATGTCGGTCCTCGAGGGCCGCAATCCAGTCAGGTTTTCAGGATTTCCCCAATGAATATGCATGAGATCTATTAGCATACAATGAAAGCAGTGCATGCAAATAGATCTCATGAATATTCATTGGGGAAATCTTGAAAACCCGACTGGACTGCGGCCCTCGAGGACCGACATTGGACACCCCTGCCCTAACATATTAAGCCAATAAACACTACTAAAGGCCTAAGATGGCTGAAAATGCTCTGACTAAAAAAACCGTCAAGCCTTTGCACAATCTATGCTTGCTGAAATCAGCAATGAGCAAATGAAACAAAACTTATTCCTTTACATGGCAACTGGTGTCACATCTGCTGTATTGCCATAAGAACAGGGAAGGATGAGGACATTTCCTGACCAAGAATGAGGACAGCCCAACAGGTCCAGGACCTGTGCAGTAATCCTCTATCTACACCCCTCTATCCCCTTTTCCAGCAGGAAATTGTCCAATCCTTTCTTAAACCCCAGTACTGTACTCTGCCCTATTACGTCCTCTGGAAGCACATTTCAGGTGTCCACCACACGTTGGGTAAAGAAGAACTTCCTAGCATTCATTTTGAATCTGTCCCCTTTCAACTTTTCCAGATGCCCTCTTGTTCTTTTATTTTTTGAAAGTTTGAAGAATCTGTCCCTCTCTACTCTCTCTATGCCCTTCATGATCCCCTCTAAGTCTCCTCTTCTCCAGGGAAAAGAGTCCCAGTTTCTCCAATCTCTCAGCGTATGAAAGGTTTTCCATCCCTTTTATCAGACGTGTCGCTCTCCTCTGAACCCTCTCGAGTATCTCCATATCCTTCTTAAGGTATGGCGACCAATATTGGATGCAGTACTCCAGATGAGGACGCATCATCGCCCGATACAACGGCAGGATAACTTCTTTCGGTCTGGTAGTAATACCCTTCTTGATTATACCTAGCATTCTATTTGCTCTTTTAGCAGCCGCTGCACACTGTGCTGTCGGCTTCATTGTCATGTCCACCATTACCCTCAAGTCCATTTCTTGGGTACTCTCATTCAATAACATCCCTCCCATCATATAATTGTACCTCGGGTTTCTGCTTCCCACATGTAATACTTTACATTTCTCAATGTTGAACTTCATCTGCCATCTCGTTGCCCATTCCCCTAGTTTGTTCTAGTCCCTTTGCAATTCTTCGCAGTCCTCTTTAGTCCGAGCTCCACTAAATAGTTTGGTGTCATCCGCAAATTTTATTATCTCACACTTCGCCCCTGTTTCTAGATCATTTATGAATATATTAAATAGCAGCGGCCCGAGCACCAAGCCCTGCGGAACACCACTCGTGACTCTTCTCCAGTCCGAGTAGTGGCCCTTAACTCCTACCCTCTGTTTCTTATCCACCAACTAGTTTCTGATCCATCTATGTACGTCTCCTTCCACCCCATGGTTCTTCAGTTTCCGGAGCAGACGTTCATGAGGTACCTTGTCAAAGGCTTTTTGGAAATCTAGGTATATGATGTCTATGGGGTCTCCTCTGTCCATCCGTTTGTTAATTCCTTCGAAGTGCAATAAGTTAGTTAAGCACGATATCCCCTTGCAGAAACCATGTTGGCTGGTTATCAGAAGTTCGTTTCTTTCAAAATGTTCATCGATGTTTTCTTTTATCAGTGCTTCCACCATTTTCCCCGGAACCGAGGTCAGACTCACCGATCTATAGTTTCCCAGGTCACCTCTTGATCACTTTTTAAAGATGGGCGTAACGTTGGCTATCTTCTAATCCTCTGGGATCACACCTGTTTTCAGGGATAGGCTGCAAATTTGCTGCAGTAGTTCCACTATCTTCTTCTTTAATTCCTTCAGAACCCTTGGATGGATTCCGTCCAGATCCAGGGATTTGTCAGTTTTTAGTTTTTCTATCTGCCTGCGCACATCTTCAAGGCTCACTTCCATGGATGTTAATTTTTCTACTTGATTTCCATTGAAGAATTGCTCAGGTTCCGGTATGTTGGTTGTGTCTTCGTTTGTAAATACAAATGAAAAGAACATGTTAAGTCTTTCTGCGACTTCTTTATCCTCCTTCACCACTCCCTTCCTGTCTCCATCATCCAGTGGTCCCACCTCCTCCCTAGCCGGCTGCTTCCCTTTAACATATCTAAAGAATGGTTTGAAATTTCGTGCTTCCCTGGCTAGCCTCTCTTCATACTCTCTTTCACAGGACCATTAGCAGCTATACTGTAGTAATTTTCAATTGATGTCTTTCTAACATTGTTCATCTTTCCAGGTGAATATGCTACACCTATGCAAGAAACTCCTTGCTAGCAGCTCAGATACCAAATCCAGGTGAGAATGATATATTGCTAGCTACTTAGGTGTCTTTATTAGATAAAAGCTCAGGCAGAACTGATTTCTTCTTTTGGACTCTCATTCTGTATTATTGCTTATAGTGATTCTCCATTAACTTTATGTCCCCCTGATATCTGCTACAACTCTTTCAATTCCACAGGGTCATTAGCAGGTCTGAGAATTAGTGAAGATAAAAATTGGTTCCAGGTGTGTTGGCTGAAGAAAAACACCCATGCTGTTTGAAACTTTGGTGCCAGGAAAATGGATATGCAAGTTACATGAATATGTGGAACCTATAGCAGTGCTTTTCCTCATAGAACTAAAGGTAAATCTTTTTAGAGTCATAATTGTTAGGCATCCTTATTATAAAAAGGGAACAGTGTTTGTGCTTCACTCTGATGTTCCCAGTTCAAGTCCCACTGAAAATAATATATTATAAATATTCTTTTAAAGATGGTATACTGTGTTTATATTATGTTGAAGCTTACAATCCTGAAATAATGGAACAGAATTGGTAAAAAACACATTTTTGCATATAACTAAATACATTGTAGGGATGTCCACCTGGCGTCTAGAAGCAAAAATTTTTTTGGGGGGAGACGCATATCTGATGCCTATCTCACGTCTAAGTAACATGGAGTGCGAGTTGCGCTCCATGAACATCTAAACCATGCATAAAGTTAGGCGCAGTTTGCAGAATCAGGGCTTAAGTCTCCAGCTGGTATGCCTTGGAATTAAAGTACCACAATGATTGCTCTGACTAAAAGTCATCCTGATTGATTGGAATGAATATTGACTGAAGAGTTTTCCTGATTACTGGGTTGTCTGTATATGTGTAGGAAATCCTATGGTGGGTGGGAGGGACTATAAGTTATAATGTGTCAGCCAAGTTCCCCACCAAACACTGGAAGAGGGGCAACCCTAACACAATCAAATTTTGCTGGAATCTAAATATAAGAACATAAGAAATGCCTTCACTGGATCAGACCCCAGGTCCATCTTGTCCGGTGATCCACACACGCGGAGGCCAAGCTAGGTGATCCCTAATGGACACCTTGTTCACCCGTATCCCTCAATGTGATTTGCAAGAAGGTGTGCATCCAACTTGTCCCTGAATCCCAGAATGGTGGTCTCTGCCACAACCTCCTCTGGGAGAGCATTCCAAGCGTCCACCACTCGCTGTGTGAAGCAGAACTTCCTGACATTAGTCCTGAGTCTGCCGCCCCTCAGTTTTAGTCCATGACCTCTTGTTCGAGTCACTATTGACAATGTGAATAACGAAGTTCCTTCCTCTATTTTGTCGAAACCTTTTAGTATTTTAAAAGTCTCTATCATATCCCCTCGCAGCCTTCTCTTCTGGAGGGTGAACAATCCCAATTTTTCAAGGCGTTCTTTGTAGCTCAAATTCTCCACACCTTTTATTAGTTTTGTGGCTCATCTCTGCACCCTCTCCAGCAGGGTTATATCCTTCTTTAGATAGGGAGACCAGTTTTGGACACAGTATTCCAAGTGTGGTCTGACCAATGCTCTATAAAGCAGCATTATGACGCCCGCCGATCTACTCGTGATGCTTTTCTTTATCATGCCCAACATCCTGTTTGCTTTCTTTGCCACTGCTGCGCATTGAGCCGACGGCTTCTGTGTCCTGTCTATCAGTACCCCCAGGTCCCTTTCTTGTTCGCTCTTGCCCAATGTTACACCTAACATTTTATATTCTTGTTCTTGGTTTTGTCTGCCCAGATGCATCACTTTGCATTTTTCTATATTAAATATCTTCCCAGATGGATGTAAAAACATAGACAACCAAATCTTTGGGAAGGTTGTACCAAAATCTGATGAAAATGGAGCACTCTATTTGGAATTTATAGGCAACAGTTGTACATAATATTGTTCCTTTTTATACTTTAATAAATATAAAATCATGTGTTAGAGGTTTATGCAGATCAGGAAAGAGTCCATGGATATGGGCATGGATGAGGACTGAGCTCCCGAGGACAGTGACGGGGCAGAGACAGAGACAGTGCCTGTGCGGATGGGGCAGGGAGAAAGACAGAGCCTTTAAGGACAGGGTGAGGCTGGAGACAAAGTTAGTCCCATTGTCATTCTCTATCTTGAACCTAGAATTAATGAGGAATGTTTCTCAATGGGAAGTGTTTCTGCTTCAAGTTAAAACAATAGAGATACAAGCGTCAAGACCCCATCTAAACCAAAATACAAAACTGGTTTTGGAAAACAATGAAGCTTTCAGTGCAATATTTCTGGCTTAAATTTTGACTGTTTTAATCATTTTGCCAATGCAATCAAAACAGTTCATTTTAGTTAAAATGAAAAAAAGATGTTACTGTTTCTCTAAGATACAATATCTTGAAATGACAGATCCACTAGTGGAATATTGCATCAGTTTAGAATCCTTATTGTATTTGGAAGATGTGCTTTGACAGTTTGAATTATTTTCTTGTTCAAACCCCAGGAATCATATACATATCATACAAGAATGAGCAGCCCGGTAGTCTTCTGCTTGCAAGACTAGCCATGCCCAATCATACAATACCGATGAAAAGGTTAGCTGAAAATAGTGCAAAGTAAACTGGAATTTATGAAATATAAAGAATAATAAATATGGCATTTTTGTTGTTATCATATCCTTAAAGATTTGAATTAAAATATATTTTATACAGTTAATATAAACTTGAAATACAAAGGTAATTTTATACATGTAGTCCTCACGTACAGATTCAAAAGCCTGTTTCAGAAAGGATGTGGACAAGGGAATTCACATGTCCAGGTCAGCTAGAGAGAATTCCTACAATATTTTACAAGATGCTCAGCCAAACAGAGCTTCTTGTAAAACAAGTGTGGAATTGCATGTGTAGAGTTTCCTATGTCCAGTGGGAACAGCTATTTTTAAAAAAGCAGCTTAGGATAAACACATGCATAAAATCCCCCTCCCAATACAGCATACACACATGCATGTATGTAGGAACAGGTTTCCAAAACTGATTCTCTTGCAGTACCAGTTCTCCCCCCACATACACCTTTTCCTTTCTATGGCATCAGAAGACCGAATGTTCCCTCCCCTCCCCCCCCATGACATCAGAACTCTACCATCTCCCACCTCCTTAAAGCACCCATCCCCCCTACTCCTCTAAAACATCCTCTCCTCTCTGAAAGCATCTTCAGGTATGTTCCCCTCCTTAAAAAAGACTAGCAACAAGAACAACTCTGGGGTTCCCCCAACTCCACCTCTTACCAGGGGTCTGTAGTGGTCTAAAATAGTGTTTTTCAACTACTTCAAGCTATGTATCCCTAAGTCTAACAAATATCAACTCCAGATCCACCCAAGCTCCACCCAAGCTCTGTCCCCATAATAATAGTACTAATTGTAATGCAATTTCTTCCATTCATTTTTCATATACACACAATATAATCTTATTAACAATACATAAAGGTAACCACAAAATTTTAAAAAAGCTCACAAAGTACACTGTACACAGAGAAAATGTTAATTATCATTTATATTCTTTTTTTTCATAAAGGTCAAAGCAGATGACTTTAAGGTGTAATAACTTTTTATTGATGATAATCAAAAGGAAGCAAACAGACAATAGAAATGTGATTAGCCATATAAAGGCAAAGACTATATAAACAGAGTCTTTACAATCAAGGAAGAAAGTATCATCATCAGTTTTCAAACAAAGTGTTACGACTATCCCCAATCCCCCACTACAAGATAAGAATCCAAACACAGCCATCTCATGGCCCTGGAATCTTATGGGCCTCCGAGGATCAAAGTTCCCCTACCTTATTTTTAGGAAGCTTGGAACAATAGAGCAAGGATCACAGAGAAATACAATAAGTAAGAAACAGTACTGCACTTGGCAGTTATATTCAAGAACAACCAAACCACTGTACACTTCCCCCTCCGTATTCGCGGGGGTTCGAGGCAGAGCTGGCCCGCGAATATGAAAAAAATGCAAATAATATTTAGGCCAGTTGTGCCCCCTAACTCCCACTTCCCCTGGCTATTTTAAGCCCTGAAAGCCCCCCTTAAGCATTACCTGGTGGTCTAATGGGTTTTCAGGCAGGAGCGATCTTCCCACGCTCCTGCCCCGTGCAGATCGCTCACAGGAAATGACTGCCTTGAGCTCCCGTAGTCACTCGAGCCATTTCCTGTGAGAGATCTGCACGGGGCAGGAGCATGGGAAGATCGCTCCTGCCCTGAAAACCCGCTAGAGTACCAGATAAGGCCTAAGGTGTGTGGGTGTGTGTGCAGGGTGGGGGGCTTTCAGGGCTTAAAATAGCCTGAAAAATTAAAATGGGTTTTTGTGTTTAAAACCACTAATAACCGAATCCATATATATGGAATTCACAAATACGGACGGGGAAGTGTACTTTGTAACAACTATAGAAAATAGAAACAAAATAGTACAATGCATCCAAATAGAAACAGCTCCACCCTCCCCACCCCCACCCCTTACCTACTGCCCCCAGAGTAGATGCAGGATGACTCTCAAATCATATGAGTACTGTGACGGGGCTGAGGAATTTGTTTAGCGAAGATATGAAGACTACCACCCAAGTGGAGAAAGCCTCGGCCAAGGTTAGACAAATGCTGGGTTGCATCCAGAGAAGTTTTGTCAGCCGAAAGCCTGAAATCATAATGTCATTGTACAGGTCCATGGTGAGACCTCATTTGGAGTACTGTGTTCAGTTTTGGAGGCCACATTATCAAAAGGATGTGAAAAGAATGGAGCCGGTTCAACGAATATGCCACTAAAATGGTCTCAGGCTCAAGGATCTCCCATATGAAAAATGTCTAAGCAGGCTGCAGTTATATTCTCTCGATGAACGCAGAGAGACGGGAGACATGATAGAGACGTTCAAATATATTACAGGCCGTACCGAGGTGGAGGAAGATATCCTTGTTCTTACGGATCCTACGGCAATAAGAGGGCATCTGCTCAAACTCAAGGGAGGGAGATTTCATGGTGATATCAGGAAGTACTTCTTCATTGAAAGGGTGGTTGATCGTTGGAATGGCCTTCCACGCCAGGTAATTGTGGCCAGCAATGTGCTCGACTTCAAGAAACGATGGGATAAAAATGTGGACTCACTTAAGGGAATTGCTTAGAGAGAGTGTTCTCTTAAGTGGAGGGTTCTTTTAAGGGAATTGTTCTTTAAAGGGGAAGGTTCTTAAGGGGAGGGTTCTTTTAAGGGGAGGGTTCTTTAAAGGGGAGGATTCTTTTGAGTGGGCTAACCCAGAAGCATTCCCTCTGATGTCACAACGTCAGAGAGAAGGCTTTCCAATCAGCCACAGGAGGTGCATAGGAGCCGCTGCCCGCGGCTTTGAGCAAACACTGCAGCAAGACAGAGGAGGGAGTCGGCAAGAAGGTAAACACCCATGGCATAGAAGGGAGGGAGAAGGACGTGTTGGGACTTGAGAGGGAGGGAGCACAAACAGGACAAATAATGGAAGGAAGGAATGAGGGGCATGAACTTAGGACCTGAACGAAGGGAAAGAGGGAGGGGAGCATAAGCCATAAGATGGAAGAATGGAGGGAGTGAGGAAAAGAGATGCAGAGGTGAGGGAGAGAATAGAAAGGGAGAATTGGGTGTCTGACTAGGGAAAGAGATGGTGCACATGTGGAGATTAAAAAAAAGAGGAGAACTGTTGGGCAGAGAGAGGAGGGAGGGAGAGAGAAAGAATTACTGGACATGGTGGTGGGAGAGGAGTGAGGTAGAGATGCATGGTCGCAGAGAGAAGGGGAGAACATAAGAACATAAGAACATAAGAACATAAGCAATGCCTCTGCTGGGTCAGACCTGAGGTCCATCATGCCCAGCAGTCCGCTCACGCAGCGGCCCAACAGGTCCAGGACCTGTGCAGAAATCCTCTATTTATACCCCTCTATCCTCTTTTCCAGCAGGAAACCGTCCAATCCTTTCTTAAATCCCAGTACCGTACTCTGCCCTATTACATTCTCTGGAAGCGCATTCCAGGTGTCCACCACACGTTGGGTAAACATACCGGGCCGAGGAAGCCTCCTGGACTTTTTTTTTTTAAAGTACAGAGGGGGAGGGTATTAAAAGAAGTGCTAGATTGGGCGTGGGGAGGGGGGATAGCTTATGGAGCCAGAAACAGAGGATAGAGAGAGATAGTTGGCAATGGTGTGAAGAGAGAGAAGTTGGATCTGGGGTGGTGTGGAGGAAAAGGGAAAGAGATACTTGAAGGGAGAACTGTTGGGAAGAGAAAGGGAGAAATGGTGGACCTGGGGAAGGGAGGCAGGCAGGCAGGGGGAGAGATGGGATAGGGATCAGTTGGGAAGAGAAAGGGAGTGAAGTTGGATGGAAGGGATGGAAGAGATGGAGGGAGGGAGAAATGTTAGGCCTGTTATGGAAGACAGAGAGATGCAGCATCTCTCTCCTTTTTTCTCCTCCATTTCATTGTTCATCATCATGGGGGAAGGAAAGAAGAAAAACAGAAAAGAAAGGGAGCAAAATGTTGGATCATGAGGATAAAGGAGTAGAGATGGACCCATGGGAGGGCAGGAGGGAAGAGAGCTGACACCCGGGGCCCATCATTTTTTGACATCCCCCTCCATCTGTATGAAAAACATGATTTTTAGTAACAATCCACATGTCACACAAGAGTGTACCTAGGAAAAAGCAGCATCTTACATACTGCAGTGAGCAGTACATCAATACATCCATTGTAAAACTAAACAAGCCAGACTAGTACAGATCAATCCTACACAGTCAATCCGAACATAAAACCATGTCTTTTAGAACACAGAGAACCCAGAAAACACCTTCACCTAGTATGGAATATGTAATCACAAACTAACCCCTCCCCTTTTACAAAACTGTAATGTGTTTTTTAGCTACGGTAGTAATAGCTCAGACGCTCATAGAATTCTGAGCATCAGAGCTGTTACCACCACGGCCAATGCTAAAAAAACACTCTACAGTTTTGTAAAAGGGAAGATCAAATAGTTTAACTGAAGCACCAAGAAACTGGACTCTGCATACAATGCAACACCACAGAATCAGCAATACATCTCCCCTAAAGCAAAAAAATAAATAAATATAATTTTTTTCTACCTTGTCTTCTCTGGTTTCTGCTTTTCTCATCTTCTTATCACTCTCTTCCTTTCATCCACTGTCTACCCTCTCTCTGCCCCTTCTATATGGTATCTTCTCTCCTTCTATTCCTCTTCCAGAAACATTATGCCTCCCTCTTCTATCTCTCCCTTCCCTCCCATTGGTCTGGCATCCATCTTCTTCCCTTTCCTCCTCCAATGGCCTGGCATCTCTCTCCTCTTCTTCCCTCCCCCCACCCCCATGGTATGGCATTTCACTCTCTCCTCTCACTTCCCCCACTTCTATCAACATCTGCTCCCTTTCTTTCCCTCCAGCCCAATTTCATGCAGTATCCTTCCCCCTTATGTCTCTTTCTCCTTTCCCTGCACACCAATTCCATCAGCATCTGCCCCCTTTCTCACCCTTCACACCCTTCCATACCACTCTGACCCCCTTTCTCACCCTTCAGCACCTTTCCATACCACCCTGACCTTTTTCTCACCCTTCACCAGCCTTCAATACCACCCTGATGCCCTTTCTCTCCCTCCACCACCCTGACCCCCTTTCTCACCCTTCACCATGCTTCCATACCACCCTGACCCATCTTTTTTTCCTTCCACCACCCTGCCATGCTCCTTTCTCTCTCCATCCAAATCAGCAAGGTCCCGCGATGACTGCTTCTACTGACTCTGCTTCAGAAGAGGTAAGTGATGTCGGATGGGGGTGGGCCAGCAGATGCAGGGAGTTATGGCAAGGTCCCGCGATGACTGCGGCTGCCGGTCCACCCCCTCTGATGTCACTAGACGCAGTCATCGTGGGACCTTCCAGCACTTCAGCACAGCTGCCGACTCTGCTCCGGAATAAGTACGGCAGCCTTGCTGAAGCACAGGAGGTTCCGGACCTGGCCTGCTGTGCACCCCCCTTGGGCTGGCAACTGGGGCGGTCCACACCCCCCTTGATATGCCACTGACAGGGAGTTATAGCCTGACCAGAGGAGAGAGGGAGAGGGATTTTGAAAGTGGTGAGCCATGTTGGATGAGGTCAAAAGGTAGATGACAAGATGAGTTAGAGAGTAGTGAGTACAGTGGTAGAAATGTGGTAATGGGGAGTAGATAGCAGGAAATAGGAGACTGGGAAAGGAGTGGGATGGGAAATGGGAGAGCTAGGGACTGAGAGAAGATGGAGATTTGAGAGGTAGCTGAACATTTAAAAAGAAGAAGGGTGAGAAAAAAGGCAAGATTTGAGTAGACAGAGACAAAAAAGAAAAGAAAAAGTTAAGAAAGCTGAAAAGGAAAAATCAATACGTTGGAGACAGGCATAAGAAGTAAATGGAATGAAAGAAGAGGAGAAAAAATTGGACAGCAGACACTGGAAAGAGAATTAGTTGAAGACAGACAAAAAGCAGAAAGAGAAACTGGGACCAATATGATGGAAAAACAAAACATCCAGACAACAAGGTAGAAAAAAATTGTTTTATTTTGAATTTATTAACTGGAATATGTTAGCTTTGGGATATATGCATCACAATTATTTTTGTATTCAGTGGCATAGTTATATACAGCTGATTTGCGGGAGAACTGAAGCCCAAAATTAGTGGATGGGCACCAAAGTTTCTCCCAGCCTGAGTGCAATTTATAAATACTTGAGCTAGTGGGAATTTCCAAGCCCTGCCAATCGAAGACATCTTCCTCCAGTCTGGCAACTTAAAATCTCCAAGCTTTGCAGCCAATGGCAAAGGGAAGGCAGCAGCTCTGCAATATTGCTACCAGGTGCAGAACTTGGGAAGTTGGAGGGGGAGGAGGTGGCCATCAGTTGGTGAGGCTTGGGGGTCCCTACTAGCTACAGTAGGAAAGATGTGCATTTTGAGGGAGCCTAAGCTCAAAGTGGGAGGCCCAAAAAAGCAGTAATATTTACCCTGACTTAACGATCCTCCATGTGCGCTGCTGACAGCTGATTCAGCATCCCCGCTCTGATGAGGCTCACCTCTGAAGAGGCTCACCGTAGCTGTAATAGAAGTGAATGAGAGAAGCAGGAAAGCGCATCCCTACTCATCAGAATGGGGATGTGGAAGCCTTTGGCTGCTCCCACTGTCAGCGGTGCACATGGAGGATCACTCAATCAGGTTAAGTATTACTGCTTTTTTGGGTTCCTCTCCACAGAGTCCCTTTAATGAAGGTTTATTATTAGACTAGTCTTTAAACCTGTTACATTAATGGGTGCTAGAATAGATGTGTCTGTCAGTCTGTCTTTCTTTCTCTCTCTCTCTCTCTCCTTGGCCGCTTTCTGTCTTTCTTTCTTTCTGTCTCTCTCTCCTTGGCTACTGTCTGTCTGTCTTTCTTTCTGTTTGTCTCTCCTTGGCTATCCACCACCACCCCTTGCCTGCTCCTCCTGTCCAGCAGTAGCCCTTCTCCCTTCCTTTTACCTCCCCCATGTCTAGCAGCAACCCTTCCCTGCTTCCCCTGTACTACAGTAACCCTTCTCCCTTCCTTTTACCTCCCCACTGTCCAGCAGCACTCCTTCCCTGCTCCCCCTGTCCAGCAGCAGCCCTTCTCCCTTCCTTTTACCTCCCCCGTGTCCAGTAGCATCCTTTCCCTGCTCCCCCTGTCCAGCAGCAGCCCTTCTCCCTTCCTTTTACCTCCCCCCTGTCCAGCAGTAGCGGTGTAGTAAAATTTTTTCATTACCTGCTCCCCCTGTACAGCATCTGCTAGGCCGTGAAGCCTCGAGCCTTTTGCTAGGCCAGCCCGACTCACAATATCAAAGTGGGCTGGCCTAGTAAATGTTCCGCGGCTGCTTGAGGAGACCATGGCTGCTGCCGCTCTTGGTCCGGGAGTGAGAAGAAGAGGCGTCCCAGCAGCGGCAGGAAGTCAGCCAGCATCGGAGATGGAAGAAGAGGCATCCCGGCAGTCAAGAGGAAGTTGTGGAAAGCGCCGCACATGCTGCAAACTGCTACAGACTGCACGCGTGCATGCGGTGCACACGTTGCACACTGTAGTACTGTACCATGTCTCTGCCATGGAGCTATGGATCACGGAGGCAGGGATAACGGCGTGTCAACTGCGCATGTGCGGTAAGGGTTTTATTATCATTGATATGTACATCTTCTGTATTAGTAATTGCAAAGATAAATAAAAGATATAAGTAATAAGGAACTAATGGTTAGGATTTACTAACACTGTAGCCTACAATTGTATTTTATTTTTTTATTTTTAATAGTTTTTAAGTTTATTTAAAAATCTAATATAATAAAATGGTAGGCCGCGCATGCGCACTAAAAAAAATGTGTTCCCTGATCTGTTGCGAAAATACGACTGCGCATGCGCAGCCCCGGCGGCGGCTTTCAAATTTAAAAAAAAAAATTACACAGCAGCGAGAGAGGAGCTGCGACGACTTTCAACGATGAAGAAGCTGCAGCTCGGGAAGTCGGGGCCTCCCCCGCCACGTACAACCTGCTCCCTCTTCTGCAGCTCAGGCACCACAGAAGCTGTGAAAATGCGCAACCCGGTCCCCGCGTCTGCCTACCCTTCCCCCCAACACAGCACATTTGCCCCCCCCTCTCCAGAACGAATCAAGAAATGGAGCTGAGCCACCCTCCGCAACAGACCAGAGGAGTCCTTTGCCGCTCACCACCCTTCCCTTGCCGCTGACCCGACTACCTACCCGGCAATTTAAGCAGCAATCTTCACACGCTGCTTCGGGCCCGAAGCAGCGTGTGAACACTGCTGCACAGGCTGCTTGAATGGGAGCAGGAAGAGGTGATGATGGACAGGGGGGGGGAAAGGAAGGGAGGCCTATTGTTGGACAGGGGGAGCAGGAAGAGGTGCTGATGGACGGGGGGGGGAATGAAGGGAGGCCTACTGCTCGACAGAGGGAGAAGGAAGAGGTGCTGATGGACAGGGGGAAGGTAAAACAAAGGGAGAAGGACTGCTGCTGGATAAGGGGAGCTTGAATGGGTGGTGGTGGACAGGGGGGAAAAATGAAGGGAGGCCTAATGCTGGACAGGGGGAGCAGGAAGAGGTGCTGATGGACAGGGGGAAAAATGAAGGGAGGCCTACTGCTGGACAGGGGGAGCAGGAAGAGATGCTGATGGACAGGGGGAAAAAATGAAGGGAGGCCTACTGCTGGACAGGGGGAGCAGGAAGAGGTGATGATGGACAGGGGGGGAAAAAGGAAGGGATGCCTATTGGACAGGGGGAGCAGGAAGAGGTACTGATGGACAGGGGGGAGGTAAAACAAAGGGAGAAGGGCTGCTGCTGGATAAGGGGAGCAATGAATGGGTGGTGGTAGACACAGGGGAGGTAAAAAGAAGGGAGAATGGACAGGAAAAAGTGGCTAAGGAGACAGAGAGAGAAAGAAATAAAGATAGACACACACATATATTCTAGCACTCGAGGGAAGAAAATGCTGCACAGGGAAGTAGGGAGGGGGGAAATGCTGATGCACAAGGAAATGGAGGAGGAGGGAATGCTGATATGGCTACTGTACAGGAAAGTAGACAAGGGGAGATAAATGCTGCATAGGGGGCAGAAAGAGAGACAAATAGAAAGAAAAACAAATAATAGGAGGGAGGGAGACAGAAAGAAAAGAAGAAAGACACAAGGGCAGGGAGTGAGACAGAAAGAAAGAAAGACAGACATACATATATTCTAGCACCCGTTAATGTAACTGGTTTAAAGACTAGTATATATATATTTTCCTTTTAGGAACATAGTTATTTTCACTGTATGTTTTAAAAATTTTGTGAACCGCTCTGTTATTATATAAGGACATAAGAACATAAGAATAGCCTTACAGGGTCCATCAAGCCCTGTAGCCCATTCTCACAGTGGCGAAAACCCAACGAGTAGCAACATTTTAAACTAAAGTAAACTAAAGCTTACCGGGTCATCAACCAAAGGAAGCTCATCACAGTTTACAACAATTAAGTAAAAACTGAAGAAAATAAAAAAACAAAAATTTGAAAAGAGATTAATGTTTAGCAAATAGAAAAGTGATATTTATTCTCCTGGACACTTCATCATCCAGATACTTAATCACCTGTACATTTCTTCACGGAGACACTTAATCATCTGGACACGTAATCTCAGGAGCAGCTCATCACAGGGCCATTTTATCACCTGGACATTTTACCACTGACATTTCATCATTGAGACACTTCATCTCAGTGACATTCCATCACCATGACACTTCATCATTGTGACTGGGACACTCTATCACTGGGACACTCTATCACTGGGACATTTTATCACAGGGATATTCCATCACTGGGACACTTCATCACTGAGACATTCCATCACTGGGACATTCCATCACTGGGACACTTCATCACTGGGACATTCCGTCACTGGGACACTTCATCACTGGGACATTCTATCACTGGGACACTCCATCACTAGGACACTTCATCACTTGGACATTCTATCACTGGGACACTTCATCACTTGGATACTTCATCACTGGGGCATTCTATCACTGGGACATTCCATCACTGGGACATTCTGTCACCTGGGATGTTTCATCACCGGGACACATCCCAATATGAATAATACCCTGGTTTATATTGGAAGCCATTGTAATTTCTGGTAAAAAATGGAAAGATGATCATATTTCTTCAGATTAAATATCAGATGCACTGCAGAATTATGGATTATTTTTAACTTTTGGAATTTTTTATAGGACCTCCGCTAAGTATATTATATTGCAATAATGTAGGATACTTAATAAAAGAGATTGCACCAACAGCTGAAATGGATAAAGTTCAAAATAAGTATGAATTCCATAGCATTACAAATCCTTTTTAAACTAAAAAGTCTACTTGTGATTTTTTAATTAAATTTCAATTTAATTGGACCCCTAAAAATTTTTTTGTCGCTCATAGGAATATAATGGGCATCTTAGCAGTTAGCATATGCTAATCATTAGCATGCAGTAATGCAGTTACTGTACAAAATTGGCTAGCACTCATTGATGAATTCCCCCTTAAACTACCAAAAAATAGATCAGAACTGGAAACAATTTTGGGGGGCAATTTTAATTTTTTTTTTTTATTTCCACTGTTAGAAACCAAAACACTAATGTTCAGATGCATTCATATTACATATTGTGACCAGACAGGCTCTGCGCCTGCCAGCGTCCCAGTTAAGTCAGAAGGTAAAGTAAAGGGGAAACCCAGGAAGGGAGTTTACAAGATCCGTCCTGGCCCTAATGATGATTGTTTCCCCGGCAACCACCAGAGGGAGCCTGAGCTTGCTGAAAAGGTAGTAGGTAGTGAGTATTTGGGTCACCACCGGAGGAGCCCAAGAGCTACCTTGTTCCCTGCTGACTCAGCAAGGTTAGGGCGTGTCCCTAGGATAGAAAAGCCAGCAGTTGGGAACAAATAGGGAGGCAAGCTAGGGAGAAGGTTTAGGCCTTTTCTCCTTGAGGATCTCCCTGGGCCAAACAGGAGTGACCAAGCCACACCTATGGAAGTAGAGGAAGCTGGAGATGCCCTGAATGAACCTTTGTCTGACATAGAGCTTCCTATGGAGATACAAGAATCTTTGCCTACAGATTTGGAGGATTCTGTTGAAGCCATGGAGGTTGGTTTATCCACCAGCCACAAGCAGTAAACTACAAACAGTGAGTTTTGTTTTGTAACTGTTTGGTTTTTGGGACTGTTTTGTTTGAGCTTTACTATTTTGTTTTTTTCCTTTGTGAAGCTGGAAGTGTCTCTGGGGAGAGAATTTGCTGTCACCCAGGGAGGGAATTTTGAAAGCCTTTGAAAAGCTTTTTCTTGCAAACCTAAGACACTCTCCTAATCCTAGCAGAACTGTAAATTGCTGCTAGAGGCTTTACCTGTGAAAGTGTGAACTGTTTGAAAGTGATACACAGGACTGGAGTTTGATTTTGAACCTGATTTAGAATACAGGGTGTGCTGGCTCTGGGGAGAGCCTTGACTCAAATAATACTGACTGTGTTTAAAGACAAGGTAAGGTGGGATTTTCTTTTTGTCTACATTGTTTCTTTGCCTGCTTGTGAGTTTTGCCTGAAGCATTATTATCCTAATTTGAGGCATCCTGACATATTTTTATTGACCAAGTAAAAGTGAAGTATTTTGCATTTACCCTTTCTTGGTGTTTGATTTTTGATTATTGTGAGTTTCACTGGTGTGTAAATCCGTTCCTGCAGGGTGACTCCAGGCCGGGTCACACACTGCTGTACTTACTAGGTTTAGCCACTAGAGGTGCCGTTGAGTTCCAGTCCGGAACAGCGGCTTGGCTACAATATCTATTTTAACAACCTAGCATAACCATAAACACCACATATTAATAGTCAGAAGTATCCTCTTCTCCACCCCTCCCTATTCTCCATGGTTTAAATAGTGATGGAGTTGAGTTCATGATTCTAAAACTTTGCCTTTCTCATGGCTATCAATGGTCCTAGAAGGAATAACTTCCAAAGTCTCTTACCAACCCTCCAGCAATAGAGGAGCCACATATTTCCATTGGCCATAGATTTCTATTCCCCCTCACAGCCAAGTAACAGAGTAACTCTTGTTTATCGTACATAGTAGTTGTACTATAATTCCTTAATCTGCCTCACCCCAATACTTTCTGAACCTGTCCTATGATTTTCTTCCAGAAGAAACCTACTATGGCACACTCCTAAAATATAACGTGCCTGGTATTCCACATTCACCCTCTCTTAGGATTCCACTAGGCAGCCTGGCTGAACATTGTGAAGATGCTCCGGAGTTATATACCATTGCATTAATATTTTTAAAGTAGATTCTTTGATACCTGCTGCAATTGAAAATATATGAGCTCCTGCTATAATTATCTCCCATTCTTTACATCAAAAGTTTCCCCCTAGATCTTTTCCCCATGTTTCACATGTAATCCAATGTAGTAAATTTCCCTTTTTTTAAAGTAACATACAAACCTGTGAAATCAGGCTGCAGTCAGTGGCATACCCAGACCTACTATTTTAGGTGGGCCCTTCTAACAACCCTCCCCCCCCCCCCCACACACACACACACTTAGCTCAGCATTTCTTCTGTTCTTCCACACACCACCACACTCCCAAAGACCAGCATCTGTGCTCTCTCCAAATCTAATCCAATCCTTCCCTAGTGTACCTCAGAGGCATCCCAATGGCTGCAGCAACATCTTTGTTTGCGCCAGTCCGTACAGGCTGCTGCATCCTGCCCTTGCTGCCGTTACTTCCTGTTTCCTCACTGGTGGGAATTCTATGAGTATCAGAGCTTTTACCGCAGCAGCCTGCGATAAAAAGCCCTAATGTAGCTTGATAAAAGTAGGCCTAAGTAAATGTAACTACTTATTGTCCTTAAGTATGTTTTTTAATTTTACTTGTACAGAAGTACAGAATAACATTTGCTACTTTTACTGAAGTAATAATTTCACCAATTTTTATTTCTTTTACCTATTTGATGCTTGCAGTAAAAAGTAAAAATAGAAGTGAGGTGTAAATGACGATTCCTTGGTAAACCAAATGAAACACCAAAACTGGGAACAGGATTTTGCTATTGCAAACTTTATCATGCAAACAGTGGATGCTCTCATCTTAAATTTTGTTATTCAGTGACTATAGCCTATGAGAACAATGGGTTTGTTGATCTGATTACTGGTCTCCAGCCAAACAAAACAATGATAATTTGGATCAGTAAATAGCAAAGGCATCATACGAAATGACCTCACAGATAAAAACTGGGACATATTCCTGATTACTAAAATCTGGCTTAAAGACAATGATGAAGTTACACTAGGTATATGTCCCTTAGGCTATTAAGCTTTAGCAGGCTCCCATACACACAAAAAAGGAGGACGAGTAACAGCAATTACCTGCCCATGACCAATGCATTACAGAGAAATGTATTTTGGTACTAGATCCCAATATGTGTCACATTAGGATAAAAACTTGTATTGAAAAATCTAGCACTGTAACTATGACATATTTAACCTGTAAACTGTACATTATGTATATTGGTATTAGATCCCTAGTGTGTGTCTAGTTAAGATAAAAACTTGTTTTAAAAAAATATGCACCTTTAAGGATAGCATGGCAAATTGTAACCTGGAAACTCTATATTTGTTGGTACTAGACTCCTAATTTGTGTCAAGTTAGGATACAGCCTTGTATTGTAAACATGTACTGTAATTGTGTCAAACTGTAACCTAACTATATAATAAGTATGTTTAACCTATTACCTGATCTGAGCTCTTTGGGGATAATGGGATAGAAAATGAATTAAATAAATAAATTTGAATTGACGCTAAAGTTGGAGCTAGTTGCAATTCTTGGTGAACACATAGGCCTCTACCACAACAGACTGATGGCCATCCGATGGAGAATTTTACATTGGGGTGACTATCCACTAGGAAGTCTGCATGTCTGGCCCCAAGACTGAAGGGTCCCCATACATTTGATGTATTTGCATCAGTTCTTGAAGATCTTTAGAATTGGTCATCAGATGAAAACCTGTTAGAACAACTAAAGACAATGATTCCAACTTTGTGAACATCTTTTTTGTAATTGACAAGCATGATGATGATAATGAAGATAGTAACCTAGAATATGATGGCAGGTAAAGTCCCGAATGGTCCATCCAGTCTGCCCAATCTGATTCAATTTAAATTTTTTAAATTTTTTTCTTCTTAGCTATTTCTGGGCAAGAATCCAAAGCTCTACCTGGTACTGTGCTTGGGTTCCAACTGTCGAAATCTCCTTTAAAACCTACTCTAGCCCATCTAAACCCTCCCAGCCATTGAAGCCCTCTCCAGCCCATCATCCCCCAAATGGCCATATACAGACACAGACCATGCAAGTCTGCCCAGAACTCGCCTTAGTTCAATTTTTAATATTATTTTCTGATTCTAGATCCTCTATGATCATCCCACGCTTCTTTGAACTCAGTCACAGTTTTACTCTCCACCACCTCTCTCGGGAGCGCATTCCAGGCATCCACCACCCTCTCCGTAAAGTAGAATTTCCTAACATTGCTCTTGAATCTACCACCCCTCAACCTCAAATTATGTCCTCTGGTTTTACCATTTTCCTTTCTCTGGGAAAGATTTTGTTCTACGTTAATACCCTTCATGTATTTGAATGTCTGAATCATATCTCCCCTGTCCCTCCTTTACTCTAGGGCAATGGTCTCAAACTCAAACCTTTGCGGGGCCACATTTTGGATTTGTAGGTACTTGGAGGGCCGCAGAAAAAAATAGTTAATGTCTTATTAAAGAAATGACAATTTTGCATGAGGTTAAACTCTTTATAGTTTATAAAACTTTCCTTTAACAGTTTTACCTCCTGTAAAATTGTCATTTCTTTAATAAGACATTAACTATTTTTTCTGCGGCCCTCCAAGTACTCTATTTTTTCTGCAGCACTCACATTTAAAGTTTAATATCTTTTCTTTCTCAAAACTGGCACATTTCTATTACTAAATTGAAAATAAAATCATTTTCCTACCTTTGTTTGGTAATTTCATCAGTCTCTGGTTGCACTTTATTCTTCTGACTGTGCATCCAATGTTTCTTCTCTTCTTTCAGCCTCCTGTATGCTTCCTCTCTTCCAGACCTCATTCCCTCCCCCAACTTTTTCTTTCTTTTTCTATGTTTGTCTTTCTCTGATTCTTTGTCCCATTTTTTGCTTTGTTTCTGGCTCCTTGTCCCCCCCCCCCTATTTATTTTTTCCTTCTGGCTCCCTGCCCCCCCTTCTTTCTTTCTTCCTTCTGGCTCCCTGCCCCCCCTTCTTTCTTTCTTCCTTCCTGCCCTCCCCCATGCCACCGCTGCCGGGGAATAGGCTGCTGCTGCTGCTGCTGGCACCATCGGGAACAGGCCGAGATCTCCACGGGGCCGACCAACGTCAATTCTAACGTCGGAAAGGACGTTCCGGGCAGCCAGGCAGTGATTGGCTAGCCAGAACATCCTCTCGACGTCAGAATTGAGGTCGGCCGGCAAGAGAAGCAGGGAGCTTAAAGAGCATGGTGCCTGCAGTGAGGAGGGAAGGGAAGCAGTTGGGCACCCCTGCTCTAGACGATCCGCGAGCTGCACTCTATGAAGAACAGTGGAGGGTGACACGTTGTGCGGACCGCCCCCCCCCTTGGTACGCCACTGGAGCAGCAGCGTATCTGGCCGGCTCATTCCATTCAAAGCCGCGGGTGGTGGCTACTTGCGAGATCCGCGCCTGCGTCTGAAGCCTCTCTGATATTGTGATGTCAGAGAGGCTTCCGATGCAGGAGTGAATAGCGCAAGGAGCCGCCAACCCGCGGCTTTGAACGGAACGAACCGGCCAGACCCGCTGTTGCTCCAAAAGGAAGGGAATGATCCAGTCCAGACCGCGGGCCGCAAAAAAAACTTGGAGAGCCACATGTGGCCCGCGGGCCGCGTGTTTGAGACCGCTGCTCTAGGGCATGGGTAGGGAACTCTGGTCCTCAAGAGCCATATTCCAGTCAGGTTTTCAGGATTTCCCCAATGAATATGCATGAGATCTATTTGCATGCACTGCTTTCAATGCATATTCATTGGGGAAAACCTGAAAATCCGACTGGAATACGGCTCTCGAGGACCAGAGTTCCCTACCCCTGCTCTAGGGTATACATATTCAGGGCTTCCAGTCTCTCCTCATACGTCTTTTGGCGCAAGCCTCCTATCATTTTCGTCGCCCTCATCTGGACCGCTTCAAATCTTCTTACGTCCTTCACCAGATACGGTCTTCAAAACTAAACACAATACTCCAAGTGGGGCCTCACCAATGACCTGTACAGGGCATCAACACCTTCTTCCTTCTACTGGCTATGCCTCTCTTTATACAGCCCAGCATCCTTCTGGCAGCAGCCACTACCTTGTCACACTGTTTTTTTGCCTTTAGATGAAGATTAAGATGCAAGTGATTAATTAGACAGTACTGCTTTTAATATAGATAATGTTGATGATGTATTCTTTGCTATAGGAAAGTCCAATTTTCAGACACAGATTCCCTTGATCAATATTTGCAGAACCACTCAAAAGACTCAGTAATATTGCAGCCTAGCCTGATCTGAAGGAACTTTATATCAGACTGATCAATTTATTTCCTGCTAATGCAATTTTTGAACACATTTTTAGCTGTACAGGATTAATGAGTGATAGTCATTTTCATACGAACATAAGAATAACCTCACTGGATCAGACCAATGGTCCATAAAGCCCAGTAGCCCGTTCTCACGGTGGTCAATCCAGGTCCCTAGTACCTGGCCAAAACCCAAGGAGTAGCGACATTCCAATTTACCGATCCTGGGCAAGAAGTGGCTTCTCCCATGTCTGTGTCAATAGCAAAGTATGGACTTTTCCGTCAGGAAATTGTCCAAACCTTTCTTAAAACCAGCTAAGCTATCCACTCTTACCACAATCTCTGGCAATGCATTCCAGAGCTTAACTATTCTCTCAGTGAAAAAAAATCAGCACTAAAAGCAAAGTGAATTGAATGGTAGAACAATAAAGTTGGGATAAAAATGTTAATAGTTGCTTTCAATGTAGTTACGATACTTTTACTTATTTATAAATGATTTGGAAATTAGAACGATGAGTGAGGTGATTAAATTTGCAGATGACACTAAACTGTTCAAACCTTAGAAAATTGGAAGACTGGCTGTCCAATATGCAGATGAAATGTAATGTGGACAAGTGCAAAGTGATGCATATTGGGAAGAATAACCCAAATCACAGTTATTTTAATGCCCAAGAAAAGGATCTGGGTGTCATTGTAGACAATACAATGAAACCTTCCATCTAATCTGCGGCGGCTGCCAAAAAAGCAAACAGGATGCTAGGAATTATTGAAAAATGGATGATTAACAAGCCTAAAAAAATGTTATAATGCCCCTTTATTAATCCATGGTGTGACCTCATCTGGAATATTGCATTCAGTTCTGGTCTCCTTATCTCAAGAAAAATATAGCGGCACTAGAAAAGGTTCAAAGAAGAGCGACCAAGATGGGAAAGGGAATGGAACTCCTCTCGTATGAGGAAAGACTAAAACGGTTAGGGCTCTTCAGCTTGGAAAAGAGATGGCTGAGGGGAGATATGATTGACGTCTACAAAATCCTGAGTGGACTAGAATGGGTACAAATGGATCAATTTTTCACTCCATCAAAAATTACAAAGACTCATGGGACACTCAATAAAGTTGTTTTTTTTCATTCAGAGAATAGTTAAGCTCTGAAACGCATTGCCAGAGGTTATGGCAAGAGTGGATAGCGTAGCTGGTTTTAAGAAGGGTTTGGACAATTTCCTGGAGGAAAAGTCCATAGTCTGTTATTGAGAAAGACATGGGGCAAGCCACTGCATGCCCTGGATTGGTATCATGGAATGTTGCTACTTCTTGGGTATTGGCCAGGTACTAGGGACCTGGATTGGTCACCGTGAGAAGAGGCTACTAGGTTGATAGACCTTTGGTCTGACCCAGTAAGGCTATTCTTATGTTCTTATGATTCTTGTGAAAGGTAGGTGCTGCAAATATAGGCCTTTAGAACTGTCCTACATTTCTGACACCTATGTTTTATGCAGCCATGATTCTGCAAATGGCGCCATTGCGTGATTGACACATGAACGGCACCATATTTGGAAGGGCCATCCAATAACAACACCTTTTGCAGAATCCAGCCCTAACAGCCTAATTCTATATCTAATAGTCAAATTTGCATGCACAAATATGGGCCCGTAGCCATTTTGCATGAGCAGTGTGATTAACGAACCAAATTGCACCAATAATTGGAAGCTAATAATCAATTACTGGCGCTGATTGGCATTATTTGAAATTTGCATATTTAGATGCCAAGATCCCACACAGATCTAAGAAGGGGGCACAGCCCTGGGAGGGGCATGGGAAGATCGAGGGCATTCCTGGAATTTATATTCAGTTTTATAGAATAAGGGAGATCTGTGTGTAATTTAGGTGCAAAAATTTGCACCAATTCTGAGCACTGTTTGATGAATAGCACCTAGCATGAAATTTTATCAGTTCCAATTTTTTTGCCACCATATACAGTATAGAATTTTGGCCTGAATGTGTGGAAATTCACTTTAGTGTTCATTCTTTATTTGTTCAAATCAAATATACACTCTGGAAATCCTATAAATGGCACTTAAAATTTGGTCAGCAGAACAAGTATTAAACCTAACAAAATGAACCCACACCAAGGGCAGGATTAACCAAGAGGCCAAGTAGGCAGGTGCCTAGGGTCTGAAATGGTCAGGGGGGCCCGATGAAGGAGGGCATCAACATTGTTTTTTCCAAACGTCGATGGGACCCTCCAGCATCGATCGGCAATGCGGGCCCCCCCCCCCCGATCGGCAACGCGGACTCCACCCCATCGGCAGCGCAGCCCCCCCCCCCCCAATCGACGGAAAGTAAGACAAGCAAGCAACGCAGGTAAGAAAGGCAACGGGAACTGTAATTGTGCAAGCGGTGCTGCTTGCCCAAAGCTTCCCTCTGACGCAGCTTCCTGTTTCCGCCTGGGCGCATGGTGGGATGGGGCGGGACGGGGCAGGGGGCCAAGTGTACTTGTGTGCCTAGGGGCCCTCGACAAATTAATCTTGCCCTGCCCACACCCTTCTAGTGTTCACAGGGCTAGATTCACTAAGCAAACTGATCATGTACTGATTGGTTTGTGACCCCTTTGCGACCCGATTTCCCTCTGACCCGATTCATTAACCTGTGTTCCAATCATCCTCTGATCCGTGCTTGCAAATGAGGGGGAATGACATTCAAATGATGGCAGGCAGCGATTCACAAACAAAAACCCTGCAACACTGACTGGGCTGGCTAATCACAAACAAGCAACTGCTGAGGACCAGTCACTCAGGTCCTTTCCAACTGCCCACCCTGCTCTCTGCCCTGTTTTTCTGTTCTCTGCCCCGAACTCCTGCTTTCAGCCCTAATCTCCTGCCTGCCCCAAACTCCTGCAGCCCCGATCTCCTGCCTGCCCCAAACTCCTGCAGCCCCGACTCTCCTGCCTTCCGATCTCCTGCCTGCCCTGAACTCCTGCAGCCCCGATTCTCCTGCCTGCCCCAAACTCTGCAGCCCTGACTCTCCCGCCTGCCCTGATCTCCTGCTGCCCCGATCTCCTGCCTCCACTGAACTCCTGCCTATCCCAAACTCCTGCAGCCCCGACTCTCCCACCCTTCCCCGCAGTGCAAGCCCATGGTTTTAACCCATGGGCTCAAAGGGGGTTAAAACCACGGGCTCACAAAAAAAGTTTCAAACAGTTTTTAAAAAATTATCTGCCGTGCTCAGAGGGCCAGTGCATGCGCAGACCATCTACAGATGGTCTGCATAGGCATTGGGATCGCTATAGAGCAAACCGGGCAGGCAGTTGGGGGCGTGATTCCGATCGCCCTCATTCATGAATCAGCCTCCTGGACACTGATCAGATCGGAACCCTCATGGATCTGATCCGATCGGTGCCCTTAGTAAATCTAGCCTATAGTATTAATGTACCCTTCTAGTCAAAACAGCAATACTGAAATAAACAGCAGCTTTCATTCAATTTCCTGAAGTTGGAGATATGTTGAGGAGGTGTTTAAAAAGGTTGACTAGAGGCTGATTACCTATATAACTACCGAAGATAAGTTCCTTATTTTATTTACGCTGATGATTTGATCCTGTACTGTATGCTCTGCATTAGTTGGACTAACTTGTTATGTACCAGATGAACTCACTTGTTTGGCACCTATTTTGGGGAAAGAGAATTCCCTGCAGCCCCTGCTTATCTGGCTAATAGTTTTACCATAGCTACGCACAAATGCAGTAGAAAAACTCATGCTCTGTTCAATTTCCCTTTTGTAAAAGGTTGTAAAAGCAAGAAATTCCTAAATCACTCTTTAGCATCTCAGGCAGCTTCTCATGAAAAATAATTTTGATCATTGTTGCTCACAGCTGTTTCTTACAGACATTTTAGAAAACAGCTAAAAACCTATCTTTTCTCCAAATACCTGACTAGCTGACTCATTCAAATATACGATTATGTGTAATGTTTATAATCTTTTGTAAACCGCGTAGAACTTTTTGGTAACACGGTCTATAAGTATAATGTTATGTTATTTGTGACTCTGTGAAAGAAGACTAACCAAATGAAAGATTACTTTCATTAAATGAAGGAAGATTATCTGTTCAGAAAGAAAATTAATAATTGTAGGAAGATTACATGATTAGTAAGAAGACTAGCTATATGATCTAATGATTGATTAAATAACTAGAGGGGGAGGTTTTTATGCCAATAACTGGAGCTAGCGGAGTGCTATGAGCAGAGCTTTCGGGGGGAAAGGAACAGCAGAATTTCTCAAGCTGAAGGAGAAATTTATTTCTAAATTTGAATCATCTCCTAAATTTTATGTTCGTGCACCAGGGAGAGTCAACTTAACAGAAGAACACATACACATGTGGCTATGCTGTACTTCCTATGGCTATAGAACAAGATATACTTGTGGCTGTTGAACCTTTGAAAACGCAAGTTGTATAATTAGCTAATACAAATCCCTTGTACTCTTCAGCAACAGTTTCACTATCCTCCGAGGAAGGCTTGTTTTGGCTGAAATGCTCCTGACAAAGCGGAGCGTCGGGTGTTGGAATGTTGGAACTGGCGCACAGTTTCTTCTGTTATATACCAAAAGTTCTTTCTAGTTAGACACAAATAGAGTCCATGTATAAGGGTGGGATTGAGGTTTGACGAAATAGATTATATGGCAATTGATATATCCAGGATAAGGATCTGAAATAACATATATGTTATAAGAGGTTCTATGTACTGAGCTGTTAAGCCTTTATATCAGGGGTAGGGAACTCCGGTCCTCGAGAGCCGTATTCCAGTCGGGTTTTCAGGATTTCCCCAATGAATATACATTGAAAGCAGTGCATGCAAATAGATCTCATGCATATTCATTGGGGAAATCCTGAAAACCCGACTGGAATATGGCTCTCGAGGACCAGAGTTCCCTACCTCTGCTCTATATGATACTTCAACCTCCTAGTGAATTCGTTATTTGGGAAAGTTTTCTCCAAATTAGGGCATCTGTACTAACGGTTTGAGAAGGATGTCATTTATACTGTATTAATCTATGCATAAGTTGATACACGTTTATGTCTAATTAAAGATTTTGTAAACTAATAATTTTTTGTGATCCAAAGAAACCCCTTTTTTGATGATGCAATAACTGGAGCTATCCCACCTAAATAACAGGTTGATGTTTCTCTGTATGAGATATATGACTTCAATATTGGAGGCTTTTCTTACTCTCTATAAACACAGTATATAAAATACGTATAAAATAAATAAGAAAAGAAAGATTAAAAAGATATAAGTATACATTAAGCTTATCATATTATGTCTTGTGTGGGTTCATTTTGTTAGGTTTAATACCCAAAATATGGTGACGACAGCAATTCTATAAAGAGCACACACCCTTTACAGCAGTGTCTCACAATCTTCCAGAAACCATGGCACACTAAACCCAGCGTCTGCATTCTGTCTCTGTTAACGGCCTAAAGACATCACTCCTCCTGAAGAAGCCTTACCGGCGAAACTCAGGCATTGAGTTGAGGAGCTTAGTCATCACATACAGGAGTCGTTTGACTCCTGTTTCAGCACTACTTCACTATTTTGAAAATGATTTTCATCACCCTTCATGTGACCTAATTTTCTGCAGAGCCACAACAACAAACCATCATCTAAGATAAGTGTTACATTCTATTTATCTTTTTTCAACGTTTGATCATAGCATTGATTGTTCCTTCTATGAATGGGGACTGAAAAGTGATATGATGGTCCCTCTCTGATCTCTATGTGGCTCGCATGCAAGAGATATGACACTGAGCACCTTTCAATTTATATAAATTATATATTTATATTCACTTTTATATATAATATATTTTATAGACTTATTGATCTTTACATTTATAAAACTTTTTTAGTATTTGGAAAGAAGCTGGTAATATTTGTTTGGAACACTAAACCCTATGCCACGGATGGAGGACATCCAGAAATGCGCAGACATCAATGCGATGACATCACGCACATGTGTGACATCATCACATCAACATTTGTGCATGTGCAAAAGCCCTCCTGATGGAGCCCTGACTATCAGTGTGTGTGGGGGTGTGGGGGGGAGGCGTGTAAAGAAGGAGAGGCGCTGGCGCCAGCTGACTGTGAGGAGCACATCCTGTAGGCATATTATTATTATTATTATTATAAAGTCATGCTTAGTGATAATTTTCATGCCTAAATTTTGGCACCAGACTTACACCTACTGAAACCTGTTGCAAACACCGGCACCCAAGTGAGGCACAGAGGCAGTATTCTGTAAGAATGCACATAAAGTTTTGAAATGCTCCTGATGTGACCATGCCCTTCCTATTAGAGAATGACACGGGGACAAATTTTTCCCCATCCCTGCGAGAACTCATTTTCCCATCCTGTCTTGGTGAGTTCTTGTCCTGTCCATGCCCCATCCCTGCAAGCTCTGTCCTCATCTGCACAAGCCTCAAACACTTTAAAGTCATAAGTAGCAACATTCTAGAGCTCAGATTGTGATGTCATAATGCCTCATTCCACCAATGCCTAAGCTCCGTCCTCATCTGCACAAGCCTCAAACACTTTAAAATCATAAGTGTTCAAGGCTTATGCATTTAAGGCAGAGATTATAGGAATGGGACAGGGTCAGCGACAAAACTCATGAGGACGGGATGGAGAAATTGAGTTTCTGTGGGGACGGAGAAAAATTTGTCCCCGTGTCATTCACTACTTCTTATATCCACCCCCCCCCCTTTTGAGTTACATGCTATGAAAGTCAGGCGCCATGCCTTATAGCCAGATGTGAGCACACATTTTAATGAATGCCAATTAACTTCAATAATTGGCTGTTAGAACCAAACTATTGATGTTATTTGGACAGTTAGCCAATTGCTTTGTATGCACATCTTAGAAGCATGCTCAAATTTTGGCATGCAAATCCAGGTGTTGAATCCAGGGGTCTGAATTGAGAACTAGCAAAAGAGATATAGAAATAAACTGAACCAGGGGTCAAATCTCTTTGTTGCTCTTTATGATCTTGGACCAATAAGCAATAAAATATGCCAATATTTAGGCGCTGAGATTGGTGTGCTTAGCTGATGTAGGCACCTAACTTAACTATTCAATTAGGCTTAATTGATGCTATTAATTAAAAAGCCCTTAAAAATTTGGGGGGGAGTACATGAGGCTATTTCTGTGATCCATCAAACTGTTTATCATCAAACACCATGGTATTTCTGTCAAGTTGTAGCAATCTATAAGCCATATAAATCTTTACGATTTGAAAACAAAAGATTATTAAAACCAAAAATGCAGGGCAACCATGCAGATACAAGATCAATGACATTCTGTATTGCTGGTGTCAAGATGTGGAATGCGTTGGTGGGTCAATTGCAACTGAGTGTTGACCAGCTCCAATTTAAGAAACAGCTAAAAACCTAGTTGTTTGTCACCACATTTGTGTGACTTATTAGTCATTATTTGAACAGAAGAGATTATTTAGCGTATACACTCAAATATAAACTGGGATTTGGGGGCCAAAATATTGGCTCAAAAATGGGGGTCCCGGTTTATATTTGAACCAACACCCCTCCCAGAATTATTGCAGGCCACGGCCACCACCACCGCAAAGGCTCTGCACCCTGTCCCCCCCTCCTTGACCTATCCTCATACTTCCTCTGCTGATCCCTGGTGGAGGTGCAGTAGGCAGGAGCAAACATTCGGAAGTCCTGTGCTAACCAGCTGCCGCAGATCAAGTTTCTTTGGCTGCTGAGCGGTAAGAGCAGAAGCGTGATTTGGCACTGCTGCTCGGTGCTGAGCAGCTTTCTTACTGTCTCCCGGGAAAAAGGGGGTCTCAGCTTATATTTGGATCGACTTATATTCGAGTATATAAGCTTTTTGTTTGTCGTTTATATTATGTTTGTTATTAACAGATGTGAACCGTTTAGTTCTTTAACAAGTATAGAAAACAGTTAAATACATAAATAATAAATAAAACAATTAAACAAATAATTAGCTGGTAGGCACCTAACACTTCGAGAGAAGGCACCTACCAGAAAGTAGGCATGGTTGGAGGTGGATTCTGGGTGAATTTTGGGCATGGTTTGACTTAGGTGCACTCATTTAGGCAAAGAAAATCTTGCATAAATGGAGTGCGCCTATGGTTTCAATGCCTACCGGGACCTGCTTTAGACACCACTAGGGGTGATTCTATAAACGGTGTGTAATTCATGAATGACACTTGTTCTCCTTGATACCTAGAAGTTAAGCACTTTTTATAAAATCAGGGCCTTGATGCAAGTCACTTAACCCTCAGTGACTCAGGTACAAACCTCACTTCTGGGGACAGGAAAATTATATTACATTACATTACATTAATGACTTCTATTCTGCCTGTACCTTGCAGTTCTGGGTGGATTACAAAAGAAACAGCTGGACATTTCCATGAGAATTACAGGATGATTGGAGAATTACAATTTAGGGTTTAGGATACAGTAAAGATGACTGGGCTATTCCAGTAGATTTACAATTTGGGGAGCTGTACAATTGGAAAATAGTGCAATACCTACAGTATACCTATAGTGCAATACCTACAGTACTTGGATGTAAGTTGCCTTAAACTTCTGAGAAAGGCATGAGCTTAATTGGATGCTCATCCCTAGTCACATGATGGTTTGGGTACCCTTTAGGAAGAACCAGTTTTCAAATTCCTCAATAATTTATTTATTTAAAACATTTATAGACTGCTTAATATCTAAGCAGTTTCCAACAACAAACATACATAACATTTCTAAGAAAACATATTAACAACAACAAAAACCTACAAATCTCTATTTTCTCATCATATATGGTGACTGAATATCAAGGCAGTTGCAAAAGAAGATAGCCTCCTTACAAATAGGTATCAACAAAAAGTTGTGTTTTAGTAACTTTTTAAAGTTAGCACAATTCGTACACAATCTTAAATGTCCAGGCAAATTATTTTATAAGTATACCCAGGTAAACAAGGTAAACAAAGGTAAACAAGGTAAACAAAGCATTGGGACCGGATAACCTACACCCCAGAATGCTCAGGGAGTTAAGGGAAGTCCTGGCAGAACCATTATCTGTTCTTTTCAATCTTTCCCTAAGCACAGGAAGGGTCCCCTTGGACTGGAAAACCGCCAACGTAATCCCACTCCACAAAAAGGGCTGCAGGACAGAGACAGCAAACTACAGACCAGTGAGTCTCACGTCTATAGTGTGTAAACTCATGGAAACATTGATCAAACAGAATCTTGACACAATCCTAGATGAAGAAAAACTGCGTGATCCACACCAACACGGGTTCACCCAGGGCAGATCCTGCCAATCTAATCTGATTAGCTTTTTTGACTGGGTTACTAGACAACTGGACGCCGGAGAGTCACTGGACGTGGTATATTTGGACTTCAGTAAAGCATTTGATAGCGTCCCTCATCGAAGATTACTGAACAAGCTGAAATCGATAGGATTAGGAGACACTCTAACTACATGGGTTGGGGATTGGCTGAGCGGTAGACTTCAGAAGGTGGTGGTGAATGGTACCCCATCCGAAGCATCGGACGTGATCAGTGGAGTGCCGCAGGGCTCGGTCCTGGGCCCGATTCTATTTAACTTATTCATAAGAGATATGACGCAAGGACTTAGAGGAAGGGTATCACTGTTCGCCGACGACGCCAAACTTTGCAACATAGTAGGCAAAAGCTTATTACCTGATAATATGACACACGACCTACTGTTGCTGGAACAATGGTCAACTACTTGGCAGCTAGGCTTCAATGCTAAAAAATGCAAGATAATGCATCTGGGTAAGAGAAACCCACGTAGAACTTATGTACTAAATGGTGAGACCTTGGTTAGGACCACGGCGGAACGCGACCTAGGGGTGATCATTAGTGAGGACATGAAGGTTGCCAATCAAGTGGAGAAGGCTTCCTCCAGGGCAAGACAAATGATGGGGTGTATCCGCAGAGGTTTCATCAGCAGGAGACCTGAAGTTATGATGCTGTTGTACAGAGCCATGGTGAGGCCTCACTTGGAGTACTGTGTTAAGTTTTGGAGACCACACTACCGAAAGGACGTGCTGAGGATCGAGTCGGTTCAGCGAACGGCCACCAGGATGGTCTTGGGGCTCAAGGATCTCACGTATGAAGAAAGATTAAAAAAATTGCGGCTGTACTCACTTGAGGAAAGAAGAGAACGGGGAGATATGATTGAAACATATACCGTATTTGCCGGCGTATAAGACGACTTTTCAGTACCTTAAAATCCTCCCCAAAGTCGGGGGTCGTCTTATACGCCGGGTACTGTTTACATGCAGTGGCGTACCAAGGGGGGGCGGAGGGGGCAGTGCGCCCCGGGTGCCAGCCCTAAGGGGGTGCTCCCGGCCTTGCCGTTCAATCCCCCCCCACCCCCGAAGGACCGCTCGCCCCACTGACCTTCCTGCACCACCTGTGAAGCAGTCCGCAGCAGGATCGCGAAGTCAGCGTCAGCGATCCCGCCCCTCCTCTGACGTCAGAGGAGGGGCGGGACCGTGGTGCAGGAAGCAGCGCAGGGATCGCTGACGCTGACTTCGCGATCCTGCTGTGACTGCTTCATAGGTGGTGCGGGGAGGCCAGGGGGGCGAGCGGTCCTTCGGGGTGGGTCGGGGCATCAGGCCTTCAGGGTGGGGTGGGCGGGCAGGCAGGCAGGCTTTCAAGGGGGAGGGGGTGACAGGCAGGCAGGCAGGCCTTCAAGGGGGGACAGGCCTTCGGGGGGTGCAGGCCTTCGGGGGGTGCAGACCTTCAAGGGGGGGACAGGCAGGCAGAAGGTTGTGCAGAAGGTGTGCGGAAGAAGGGGTAGTCTTATACGGCGAGTATATAACAAACTCTATATTTTAACTGTAAAAGTTGGGGGGTCGTCTTATACGCCCAGTCGTCTTATACGCCGGCAAATACGGTAAGTACATCACGGGACACATCGAGTCAGAAGATGATATCTTCTGGCTCATGGGACCCTCGACCACCAGAGGGCATCCGCTGAAAATCAGGGGAGGGAAGTTTCATGGCGACTCCAGGAAGTACTTCTTCACCGAAAGAGTAGTGGATCATTGGAACAGACTCCCACTCCAGGTGATAAAGGCCAGCAGCGTGACGGATTTTAAGAGAAAATGGGATACTCACGTGGGATCTTTAAGGGAGTAAATTCAGGGGAGGGGATACTTGGAATGGGCAGACTTGGTGGGCTATAGCCCGTTTCTGCCGCTTTTTTCTATGTTTCTATGTTTCTACCCCAGCAATGCAGAACATTCTAGTTTTTGAAAATACATATCATATACTCCTTCCTTAATCGGTTAGTCTCATGGCTCCCTTAGATCTCAATATCCTGCTAGGTCTATAAATCTCCCACAATGCACCAAACCAAGCTGGTGCCGATCTATACAGAATCTGGTGGATCAAGGTCATAACTTCGTACTGTACTTTCTGATTAATTGGTGGCCAATGAAGTTTGTTTCAAGACTGGTGAGACGTAGTACGGAGTAGGTATTTCCTAACAGAAAAGGTTGATTCAGCTTTCCCTTGCACATAGAGTTTCTCCTTTCTCTAGGTGAAATATGCACAAATCTGGTGATCCTGAGTCCTCCTTTAGGAATCCTGTGCTTAAGCATGCTTGAACTTCTACAGCCAGATTCACATATGAACAATGGTCCATAAAGCCCAGTAGCCTGTTCTCACGTTAGTCAATCTAGGTCCCTAGTACCTGGCCAAAACCCAAGGAGTAGCAACATTCCATGCACCTGAGCAAGGGCAAGCAGTGGCTTCCTGCCATGTCTTTCTCAATAACAGGCTATGGACTTTTCCTCCAGGAACTTGTCCAAACGTTTCTTAAACCAGCTACGCTATCTGCTCTTACCAGAACCTCTGGCAATGCGTTCCTGAGCTTAACTATTCTCTGAGCAAAAATAACATTTCCTCCTATTGGTTTTAAACATATTTCACTGCATCTTCATCGAGTGTTCCCTAGTCTTAATCTTGATTAACCCAAAGTATCTCTCAGAGAGCTTTTATGTGCCAGAAAATAATGCGCTCAGTTGTCACAGTAATACTCTATGAGTTACAAGTACAGTGTACATTTAGTAAAAAATTTTGCTAAAAATTATCCCTACTTGATGAACAAAGTGTTTCTTTTTTTTTAGATACTATGGTACAGAAGCACTAAGAGCCTCTTCTAGCAAACTGCGCTGGCAGTTTTTAGCGCAGAGAGCCACGCTGAATGACCTGTGCTGCTACCGCAGCTCATAGGAACTCTATGAGCATTGGGAACAGTGTGGGCCATTCAACGCGGTTCACTGCGCTACAAACTGTCAGCGCAGTTTGATAGAACATAAGAACATAAGAACTGCCATCTCCGGATCAGACCCATGGTCCATCAAGTCCGGCGATCCGCACACGCGGAGGCCCAGTCAGGTATACACCTGATGTAGTTTTAGTCACCCATATCCCTCTATGCCTCTCATAAGGAGATGTGCATCTAATTTGCCTTTGAATCCCAGCACAGTGGATTCCTTGATAACCTCCTTTGGGAGAGCATTCCAGGCGTCTACCACTCGCTGCGTAAAACAGAACTTCCTGACATTTGTCCTGGACTTGTCCCCCCTTAGCTTCAAACCATGTCCTCTTGTCCGTGTCGCGTTGGACAATGTAAATAATTTATTTTCCTGCTCTATTTTATCGATGCCTTTCAGCATTTTGAACGTCTCGATCATGTCCCCTCGCAGCCTTCTCTTCTCAAGGGAGAACAGTCCTAGTTTCTTGAGTCGTTCCTCATATTCCAAGTTCTCCATACCTCTTATTAACTTCGTTGCTCGTCTCTGCACCCTCTCTAACAGTTTTATATCCTTCTTTAGGTTGGGAGACCAATGTTGGACACAGTATTCCAAGTGTGGTCTGACCATTGCTCTATAAAGCGGCATTATGACTTTCTCCGATCTACTCGTGATTCCTTTCTTTATCATGCCTAACATTCTGTTTGCTTTCTTTGCCGCTGCTGCGCATTGTGCCGACGGCTTCAGGGTCCTATCTATCAGTACACCCAGGTCCTTTTCTTGTTCGCTCTTACCCAGAGTTGCGCCTGACATTCTATACTCGTATTCCTTATTTTTACTACCTAAATGCATTACTTTGCATTTCTCCACGTTGAACTTCATCTGCCATTGATCTGCCCATTTCTCTAACTGATACAAGTCGCTCTGGAGTTCCTCGCTATCCTCCTGCGATCTGATTGCCCGGCATAGCTTTGTGTCGTCTGCAAACTTAATGATCTCACTGGATATTCCGTCTTCCAGGTCATTGATATAAATATTAAATAGGATCGGCCCAAGCACGGAGCCCTGGGGCACACCACTAGTCACTTTCTCCCAGTCTGAGAACTTTCCATTTATGCCCACTCTCTGCTTTCTGTTTTCCAACCATTTGCCTATCCACCTTTGTATATCTCCCTCTATTCCATGGCTTTGTAGTTTCCTGAGAAGCCTTTCATGTGGAACTTTGTCGAATGCTTTCTGGAAGTCCAAATATATTATGTCCACCGGCATTCCACTATCAATTTGCTTGTTCACGGTCTCGAAAAATTGAAGTAAATTCGTCAAACATGATTTCCCTTTCCTGAACCCATGTTGACTGGGTTTCATCAAGTCGTGTGTATCTAGGTGCCGGACTATGCTATCCTTGATCAGTGCTTCAACCATCTTTCCAGGGACAGACGTAAGACTCACAGGTCTGTAGTTGCCCGGTTCCCCTCTCGATCCTTTTTTGAAAATTGGCGTGACATTCGCTATCTTCCAGTCTTCTGGTATCTGTCCAGTTCTGATTGTCAGATTGGCAAGTTTCTGCAATAGCTCTCCGATTTCAACCTAGAAGAGGCCCTAAATCTACCTAAGTCATTCATTCCATCACAATAATTTTGCACATTTAAGACATGACTCATCACAGTTCTATTCACTGATATAGAACAGAGCAAACAGCTCAAGGTTTCTCATTCCAGTCTTCAGGACACACCTAGCCAGTCTGATTTTCAGGATACCCACAATAGATATACATGAGATAGACTTGCATATAGTGGAAGTAGTGCATGCAAATTTATCTCATTCATGCATATTCAGTGTGGATATCTTGAAAACTTGACTAGCTCAATGTGTCTTGAGGTCAAATACTATACCAAAAATAGGACTAAAGAGACCACAAATATATGCAATAACCAACCACTAAGGAAGTTCTTCTTCACCCAGAGAGTGGTAGAAAACTGGAACGCTCTTCCGGAGGCTGTTATAGTGGAAAACACCCTCCAGGGATTTAAGACAAAGTTGGACGGGTTCCTGTTGAACCGGAACGTATGCAGGTAAGGCTGGTCTTAGGGCTCTGGTCTTTGACCTGGGGTCCACCGCAGGAGTGGACTGCTGGGCACGATGGACCATTGGTCTGACCTAGCAGCGGCAAATTCTTATGTTCTTATGTTCAAATAAAATTCAGTGATCCCATGTAAGAGAGGAAAAAGAATCTGAGCAACCCTACAGACAATCCTATTGGATTAAAAAAAATCTATGGGCTCCTTTTATGAAGCCGCAGTAGCGGCTTTAACGTGCGTGATGTTTAATCACATGCTACCCCCGCGCTAGCCGAAAAACTGCTGCCTGCTCAAGAGGAGGCGGCCGCGGCTTCAAAAAAGGAGCACTATATTTTGTTGGGTACCATTGTCTTTCATTGATCCCAAAAAAACCTCTCTTTCAATGACTAATTTAGGTTATCAATTTATATCAATATTATTTTTATCTATTTTTTGTTTCAAATAACCTAAATCCTTTTGACATGCAAACTCAAGGTTCAAAAAAATGCCACTTAACTTAATATTCCCCCATTAGAACAAGCCAAACAATTTTGCTCATTCTCCCCTACAAGACCTGTTTTGCCACTCTCGGTGGCTTTTTCAATGGTCAACAATAACAGGGGTTATATGCATGAAAAGCTAGTGCATCAGTGAAATGTGCAAGCCATAATGCCGAATCTCTAACTTTTCATGCAAATAACCCCCGTTATTACTGACCCTTGAAAAATCCACCGAGGGTGGCAAAACGGGTCTCGTCGGGGAGACTGAGCAAGATTGTTTGGTGTGTTCTAATGGGGGAATATTAAGTTAAGTAGCATTTTTTGAATCTTGAGTGTGCATGACATGTGTTTAGGTTATTTGAAACAAAAAATAGATTTAAAAAATCTAATATAATAAAAGCCTAAGCGCGCATGCGCACTCTTATCAGCGTGTTCCCATTTTCCGTGCGCTGTAGGTCCCCACAGGTAGGAGTGCGCGCTTCCACGCATCTCTCTCTCTCTCTCCCAAGGCGGATGTCAGCTTCAGGCGGCGCAGAGGCTGTCGGCCACGGCGGCTCTTGGCGTCTGCAGGCCGCAGTGGCTGTTGGCGTCTGCAGGCCGTGGCGGCTGGCAGCGCCTGCAGACTGCGGCGGCTATCGGCGGCTACAGGCCGCGGAGGCTTGAGGCAGCTGTCGGCGTAGGGCAGACGCGAGATAAGGAGTTCTGCTGGACAGGGGAAGAGACGGGGGGGATAAAAAGGAAGGGAGGCCTACTGCTGGACAGGGGAGCAGGAAGGAGGTGCTAGTGGTGAAGAAAAAGGAAGGGAGGCCTACTGCTGGACGGGGGAGCAGAAAAGAGGTGCTGGGGGAAGAAAAAGGAAGGGAAATCTACTGCTGGACAGGGGACAGGAAAGAGGTGCTGCTGGCAGGGGGGGAGATTAAAAAAAAAGGGAGAAGGGCTGCTGCTGGATAAGGGGAGCAGTGAAGGGGTGGTGGTGGACACAGGGAATGTAAAAGGAAGGGAGAATGGAAAAAACCGAGGAAAAAGAAAGACAGAAATACAGAAAGTGACTAAGGAAAGAGAGAGAGAAAGAAAGACAGACACACACACATATATTCTAGCACCCGTTAATGTAACGGGCTATAACACTAGTATTAATATAAATTGATAACCTAAATTAGTCATTGAAAGAGAGGATTTTTGGGATCGATAAAAGACAGTGGATCCCCCCAAATATACTTTTTTATCCAATAGGATTGTCTGTAGGGTTGCTGAGATCCTTTTTCCTCTCTTAAATAGGATCATTGACTTATATTTGAGACTATACAATAGTGGTTGGGTTATGACAAAGTTGAGTACCCCTGCCTTAGCAGCTCTTCTACTAAGCAGTGCTAAATACTGGCCTGCACTATCCCAGTTACGAACAATTTGGATGCTGAGTGTGGCAAGTCATAATGAACATGTTACTCCTCTTTATATTAGATGTCATTAGCTGCCAGCGTACTCATATTATAGGATATGTTTTAAAATTTTGGAACTTGCGAGACTCACGAGAACTGGCAGCAGGGTGAGAGTGGGCGAGAGCTCAAGAAGCTTGCTCCTGTGTGCCTGTGCGCCACTGGCTGCTAGCCGCAAGCCATGAGATCAGAAGGAGGGGCACAGGGCAGTTTGCTCCTGCCCATACACTGCTGGACCACCAGGGATATGAGAAAAAGTACGCGGGGTGTGTGTGTGTGTGTAAAAAAATTGTTAGTATCGGACGGGAGATGGGAGGGATCCCCCCTGTCTCAGCCTACCACTAGACCTGCATAGGGGCAAGAGGGTACAGGGCAGGAAGGTGGGACATGGTGCAGAGCTTGGCAAGGAGGAGGCTGGCTGCATAGCTTTGCAGGGCAGAGAGGGATGCTGAGTGCAGAGCCTGGCAGGGGAGGGCATGAGGGAGGGGACACTGGATGTAGATCCTGGCAGGCACTTGAATATTAAGCCCCTGTCTTATATTCGAGTAAAAAAAAATCTAACCACAGTATTCTGAAGCAACTGCAATTTTTTTAATTTTGATGTTAAGTTCAAACATATAGAATTGCAGGAATCAAGTTGAGGTAACACTAACATCTGAATCAACAGTGAAAAATGATGTTAAAAAAAAAAAACAACTTCACTATCCTAAGTTTCCTCATAATATAAAATAAATATTCCACCATAAATTTTAAAACTGATCTTCAAATGTAAGAGAAGAGTCTAGAAGAATGACCAAAACTTTAGACATTTTATCCACTTGCAGGGAAGTACCTGATTGTAGAGTAAGAAATGAAGGAACAGAAAATAGTGAATTATGAAACCAAAGAACTTTTGTCTTATTTGCATTCAATTTCAACTTATTAGTAGAAGCCCAATCTCCAATTCTCTTTGTGCATTCATTGATCTTAGCTGAAATGTCCTCCATATTTGAACTTAACAGGATTAATTTAAAAAAAATATCATCAGCGTAGAATAACATACAAAACTTCGGCTGACAAACATACTTTAAAGGTGTAGGAGAAATAGAAGAGCCCTGTGGCACTCCACAGAAAGAAGCCCAGCTCCTAGATAAGGTTCCGTCTTTCAGCACGCTAAAATTCCTGTTTACTTCAAAAATTGTTAAACCAATTAAGTACAGATCCACCTAGACCAAACTCACTCAGTTTGTTGAACCAACAAAATATGATCGACAGAGTCAAAAGTGTCACTAATATCAAATTGTACCAAAAGAGATTGATAACCTTGACTCAACTATTGCTTAACTTTAGTTGTTAATGTTAGCAATGGCAACTCTGTACTTTGTTTGGGTTGAAATCTCATCCACAATAATAGCATAATGCCAAAACATAATAGAAGGTTAAAAAAAAGGACACTTCCCTGGAGGAGAGTGTGGCACAGTGGTTTGAGCTATAGCTTCAGCACCCTAAGGTTACGGGTTCAAACCCTGTGCTGCTCCCTGTGACTCTGGGCAAGTCACCTAATCCTCCATTGCCTTAGGTACATTAGATAGATTGTGAACCCATTGGGCAGATAGGGAAAATTATTGAAGTACCTGTATGTAAACCAATATCAGTGTGATTGTATAACTTTAGAAAGGTGGTATACAAGTCCCAGTTCCACTCTTCTGTAAAGACCACAATGTTGTTAGGTCCTTTTGTTCTTCAGAAATCGCCTTTTTTTGTTGTTGTTGTTGTTATGGAGAACGCGGGAACTACTTTATATTATTCCCCTGAGGATGCACTTTGCGAAACGTGGTTTTCCCATAGGGATTTGAAACTTGGTCATCACTGCATGCAATTCGAAGAGCAACAGTTTGAAATAAGTGGTTTCTTTGAACTCTCTGTATTTGCATTATTATGCATGGGACTTATGAATGAATAGACTCTGGTGAGGAAATACTCCTTTCAATATACTTTTTGAGGTAACAGGTGGAGTTTCTTTATGGCCAGTGACCGTTACGGGTTTGCTTACTTGGCTTGTACTATTAGCATTCCTTAATCCTGTTGGGCTTTAACTGAGGCCTTTTTCTCCATCTGTTTTATTGGTTAATGTTGGTGTATCTGGAGCGTTGTCACCTCACAGTTTCCCTAAAAGGAGTGAACTTTGGACTACCTAATTTTGAATTATTTCTACTCTTTTCTTATTTTACTATCCTGTGTGTATTTAAGCGAAGACGTCTTATGACATATGAGTATAAAAAAAAGCTGCAGAAGAAAGTTTTGGCATTTTCTGACCGTTACCATAGAGAAGGTGGAAGGTATTCCCTTGAATGAGCTATGGAGGTTTGTCTGATAAGTTCATATTCATATTTTTGATTTCATGGTTTTGTTTTTTTATTTGTAGAAGTCTGATATTAAGATCGTCATTTTCATATAATTTTATTTTACCCCCGATGAAGCTGACACAAATGAAACCGGGATCCTAGTTGAGTTATGCATGGCAACACGGTGGTGGTAGGAAGTTAAAAAAAAAATAAAATCACAATTTCTAAAGAATAAAAGGACCTAACAACATTGTGGTCTTTATAGAGGAGTGGAACTGTTAATGTGAAACAGATAAGTGCACTTTTTTTTTTTTACCTTCTCTTATGTTTTGGCATTATGCTATTATTGTGGATGAGATTTGCACTACTGCAATGATTGAAAATGGTGCAGTTTCCCTTTTTTGACTCTGGAATAAACACAATAGCGCTATATTGTAACAATTTTCTGAGCACTGCATAAGATCATTCTTGGTAGATAATAATGGATAAGCAAAAAAAAAGTGCAAATTAGATTTGAAATAGTTATATTGTTCTGGGACTAATATAGTAAATGACAGCAAATAAAGACCTGAATGGTCCATCCATTCTGCCCCCCCCCCCCCCAGTCATACCCATCAAAAGTTCATGATTAAATTAACTTGTCTCTTCTTTGATACCTGCGGGAAAACAGATTGCAAAGTCCACCTGCCATTGTCCTAGGCCCTAAACAGTGAAGTTGCCATCCAAGCTCTCTCCAACCTTGCCAATCATCCCGCCCGCAGGATATTTTCCATAAGACTGGCCAGCGACATCCACATATTCCAATACAATACAATAAATCAAATAGTTCAATGCGGTTTTCAAAAGAGTAATAAAAGAGTACAAGGAATGAACTGATTGGAGAAAGAACTAGTTGCCTATCAATTTATTAAAGAGATGAGTTTTCAGCTGGTGGGGTTCCCATTGATGCCCTCTCTAGCCCATCCCTTACCAAATCACCACACATGGGACACAGACCGCACAAGTCTGTCCAGCACCTTAATTTACATTCTTCTTTAATTGACATCCTTCATTTTCTAATGAGAGATCCCATGCTTTTTTGAATTCCATCAACATTTTCCTCTCCACCACTTCCCTCGGGAGGGCATTCCAGGCATCTACCACCCTCTCCGTGAAAAAAAGAATTTCCTAACATTGCTCCTGAGTTTTCCTCCCTGCAACCTCAGATTATGCCCTCATTTTCTCTTCTCTGGAAAAGATTTGCTTCTATATTAGTACCTTTCAAGTATTTAAATGTCTGTATCATATCTCTCCTGTCCCTTCTCTCCTCCTCTATATAATTTATTCTGTGACTGTAAGTAAGATTTACTCCTATACTATACTGAAGTGGCCAGGATTATAGGCCAGGATTTTAAAGGCCTACATTATAGGCACCTAAGTCCTTTACCCCCTCCCCCCCTCCCCACCTCCCTTTTACAAAACTGTGACAGCGGTTTTTAGTGCAGGAAGGCACAATGAATGCTCTATTCTGTTTATAACACTCATAGAGTTCTTAAGAGCACTGGGAGCAGCGTAGAGCATTCAGCGTGCTGGCCTGCACTACAAACCGCTTTTGCTAAAAAAAAAAAAAAAAAGGTGGGGTAGAGAATTGTACTTAGCGGCACCTAAGACTTTTTCCACCACTAAACACACCTACTTTGTTGTTAGGTGCCTATCTGTTATAGAATCGCACCTAAGATAAACACCTATCTCCAAATTACATTTTATTTTTTTCAATTATGAGCTTGTTAAAGTTCATGATTGAAACCAATTTACTAATTAATCCCACCCCCCCACACACACACACACTTTTATGAAGCTGCATTAGGCTTTTTTTATGTTCATGTTTATGTTTATTTAAGATTTGATATACTGCTCCTGCATTTTACTGACCTAAGCAGTTTACTATGTATCAAACTAAAATGAAATTATGTACTTGAAAAAACTACCTTATCTGTCCCGAAGGCTCACAATCTAGCTAAAGTACCTGATAAACTAAAAATATGTAATAACAACATGTAATACATTTCCAAGATCAAAAATCAAAGAGATAGAAAATAGAAATAATGAAAGAAGATAAAAAAATTTTAAAAAAATTAAAACAAATTTAAGAGATATAAAAGTCTCTAAAGCGGCCTGATAACAAACCGTCATATTTTAGTGCAGGTCTTAATACAACTCCCGGTATAGCACACTTCACAGATCCGGCACTGGCAGAACTTGACAGCATCAAAGAAATTAGCATTTCTAAAACATGTCCACTAAAACTGTTATATGAAATAAATAAATCAACACGAATCAGTACAAATCAGTACAAATTAAGGCAGATTGCGGTCCCCATGGGACGAGAACTGGTGGTGGCCATTCAGAGAGCAGCGTGGGGCCGAGCAGGATGTAGGAAAAGCTTGGCCCTGTCGGGTGCACCATTGGCTACGAAAAGGGAACGGGGATGGAGAGGCTCAGCACGGGGCAGGATGCGGAAAGATCGTTCCTGCCCCATAAACCGCTGGACCACCAGGGATTAAAAATGGTACAAAAGGTAAGCGTGCATGCTGGGCGGGGGAGGGGGTGTTGTTAAAAAAAGTTACTCGGCCCATATGGGAGAAAGGATCCATCCCTCCTATCCCGGCCTACCACTAGGCCACCAGAGGTAGGAAGGTGGGGCAGGGTGCAAAGTATGGCATGGAGTGAGGGGGGCTGGGTATAGATCCTGGCAAGGAGGGGGGCTGGGTACAGAGCCTAGTCGAGCAGGGAGGGAAGATAGCTGGGTGCAGAACCTGGCAGGGGAGGGTGTGAGGGAGGGGCCACTGCGTGCTGATCCTGGCAGGGCATAACACTTGAATATTAAGCCCCTGTCTTATATTCGAGTCAACCATTTTTCCTCCTTTTTTTGGGGGAAAATGGGGGTCAGATCAACTTATATTTGAGTATATACAGTATTTATTTGAGCGCTTAACTTTAGGCACCTCTTAGAGAACTTCCCCCTAATTGCTAATTTTCAGTGACAATCGCTTAAATGCTACTAAAAATTAGCAGATAGCCCCAAAGACGCAATTTAACTGGTCAGTGGCCATTTCTGGCTGGTTAAATAGTTTTGAATATCAACCAGATCATGTCCATTTAGTATATTGCCAAATAAATATGGATATAATGGAGACTGTATGCTATTTTTGATGGCAAAGTCAATGGTGTCTTTTGCCATTAGTATGATTTCCTCTGTCTAATAAATGGCAACATATTAAGAGAAAAATAGTAGAAAAATGAAAGACATTATCTTGCTAGCAAGTGGATAAATTGCATTGTGGTTGAATAGTCTCCTGAATTATTTTTAGTTTATCATCATGGCATAAAAGAAAAAACTGCAGTTATTTATCAAATCCAAATCAACCCTAAATCATAATTACTTCCTACTGAATCACAACATGCAAAGGTTTGAGTGCCCTTTGAATATGAACTATTTATATGTCCTTCAAGATGATCCATAAATATGATCCAGAAAGATGAGTATTAATGTCACCAATATTAACATATTATTTTGATCATTATTGCAGCTAAGTTAAATTTTGCATCCTAAAACAGGGCACAAGCTTACATGTGGATTATAGGATCAAACAGACCACATATTCACTGAGAATATGTACTTAATTTCCAAAATAACAACTATTTAGAACAGAAGAGATGTTTTTTAAAATCTAAAATGAAAGCCAAATATTTTTAAAGAAGAATATTTGCAATTTTCACTTCCTTAAAGTATGAAACAGCTTTTATTTTGTGACTTTGACTATTAAAGACAAGGAGAGGATATCAGATTTATAATAATGATTATGATAATGAACATATCACATTATTTTTCTTACTGTTCAATCATGTTGTGTAACTAGCCTGCACCAGAACCAGCTATTTTATCTATGCCTTCCAATATTGTTTGCTTTTTAATGTTAATAAAAGTTAATAAAAGCCTGAGAAAGGCTAGAGTATTTCATTAGGGAGGCATGTATCTATCTATTAATATATACATACACATACATACATATGGTTCATTATTCTTGACTGTGAGGACGTACAGCTATTGACATTGTCAATTTTTATCTCATTACTCATCACTGCATACTGTGAGGGCTAATAGTATATTTCCATAGAGTTTGTGTGTGTTATAATGTAAATTCTGACATTGCCAGTGTCAGTCACTAATCTAGCTGATTCGCTTCACGTCAAGAACAGACATCACAATACTGAACAACTGTCATCTAGGTATTAAAATAGAGTTACATCTTTTTAGCTTCACAATATATATATATATATATATATATATTTAACTAATACATCTAAGTGTTATTATTAGTAGTAGTAGTAGTAGTATATAGTGAGATAACAAATCACTCTGATGTGTTTAGACCCTGATTTGATGAACTAATTCCATGTAAAATTATTTTTAAAATTAAAATAATATTTGTTTGCATCTCATTTGGCTACAGCTAAATGTGATATCTGCATTTGTTTAAACTTCAGGTGTTTTTAATAAGCCATTTCTGATACCCTTTTCTTTTTTCACCCTTGGTGCAATACACACACACATTATCTTTAAATGTATTCCATTTTCAGAATGTATCATCATATTCTAGAATACTAATTCTAATATTGGAATGAAATGTTTCCAGTAGAATATACTCTGATTTTTTTTTTAAGCTACAGAAAGCTTCAGGACCAGATCCTGCATTCAGCTTTGGGAATAAGGCAGCATATATATTTAAAAGATATCTAATTTTACATGCAAAGCATCTTTGGCTGTTTTACATTTTGTTCATGTATAATTATATTGCTATAATGATATAATATGCAAAAATTTGAGCAATATTAATATTTCAATTATGCTTTTCAAAAATGATTTGGCTGGAGTGTTAATCAGTAGAGATACATATATGGTGTATGTAAAAAAAAATCAGGAATGTTTCTATTAAACTTTTAGTCTTAGAGAATTTATATACTGTATATATATATATATGCACATAGATAGATAGTGTGAACACAATAAGGTTGTAGCAATGTGTTTTCACCTGCTTCCTAAAACCTTCAACAAAAAAATGTGATTTTAACAAAATGAAAGTGTTATGGATTTCAGCCATGCAAAATATGTTCTAAACCCCACCATGAAATCTTGTTCCTTGTTTTGTTTTCAACTGTGGACCAAAGCAACTGCCAGAAATCCTCCAGATGACTTATCCCTGATCCTGAGTTCATATGAAAACTTAAATTCTGACTTTCACCAAGTGTATGTCAAGCATGATACTAAATTACATTTCTACCACGGATTAATCTAATAGGTTTCTTTTTTAATGGTTTGGTTTGCTCCATGTTGTTGCATCCAAAATGCCCTGATCGAGTCGCCAGAAATCAGAGGTATTTCCTGAACTACTTCAAGGAAAGATCTGCAGCTCGGCTGCCTTCGCTGAATAGGAAGCTTTAATAACAGTGTGATTTCAACGTGGATGAGCACCAGAGCAAGGCTTCAAATGCAAGAATGCTAGATTTTAATACACTTGTAAGACATAGGTTTATCCTTTATTTGGGATGACAAAAAAACATTAAACATATCTTTCAGCACTGTCTCTCACACAGACACACTGTATGTCACTGTTCTGGACACCACATTGTTTAAAGCTGTTATTTAGTATCACTATAAGTAGTAATTAAAATACAGAGCAAAATCACCACATTGTCTTGTTTACTATTGATGCAAATTCTAAACCGATGTACATTGCTCTCCCCCACCTTCCCCCCGAAAATGAGGCAGCCTATGATTTGTTATCATTATACTGTCAGCTCTGCCACTACTCTGTTAAGGGCTCCCACAATCCATTTTACAGCAGATCACTTAATTTCCTATCGGTCAAAAAAAAAAAAAAATTGAGAGCTGTTTTGTGCCAGCGATCTTTTCTCATTTAACCATTTCATGCACATCTTTTTTCCCCCTTGCCTTTTAACGGCAGTTTAATAGTGGTCATTAACACGTTAAGGGGTGCTAGAAGACCCTTTGAGTTGCCTTGACTTCCACCAAAGTTGACACTTCAATGCTAGAGCAATTTCAGCTATTCATTTATTTAATAGTGACCTATGCAAATGCGGAACCATGTCATTTTACAAATTGACTGTAATAATTAACTAGAAAGGCAGAGTAAAAATGAACAGGTTATAATTAGAATATAACTGCTACAGTATTACGTCAGCTAGAATGAAATAATCTCAAATGATTAAATTGGTTTCAATTATTAAGAATCCGTTTAATGTACCCACTGTTGCGGATTTTTAACATTCCCTTTGTGTGTGTGCATGAATGTGTGTGTGTGTGCATTAGATGTCATCTCATACAATTCATGCATTTTATTGATCTTAGTAAAATAGGCATTACAAAAGTTTAATTAAGTACTAAAAGACTTCACATTATTCTGTTGAATTTTAAATTACTTGCAGTGAGAGATTCTGCTAATAAGATTGCATTGCATATACCATTCAAGCTCATATCAGTTAATTGCATTTAGCAGTTGTTAAACTGACTATATTATTTTTTATCAAGCAGATATAAAAGCAATTTTTATATGTTCAGGAACCTACAGGTGAATTACATGTATTATTTACGTGTAGGAATATGATGCTGACATAATGCACACATATGTATAGGTAAAACTTCCAAAGTACTTTGACCATTTTGCAAGGCTCAACTAAACTAATACAGGTTTGTAACAATTGCATATAAAAAAAAAAAACCCTCCCACAAATCGTGCTTTTGGTTTCAAATCTGTAATAAAAATATTTCATGCCACATCACATGGTATGACAATGATGACATGCTCTGAGAGCATGATTAATTGCTTGGCATTTAGGTTTATCTCTACTTTTTAATGTGATGAGGTGGTAGAATTTTAGCATTAATGAAAGTAAGAGATTATAGAGCAAGGGCTGCAATGCAAGGGCAGTGATTCCTTTCTTTTTCAGCTTGGAGTGGCTAGTTTTGTTTCTTGGATTGGTAGTTCTGATCCGCCCATTGATTATTCTAAAAAGATGAAGTAATCATAGAACCACATTCATCTGTTTAGTTGATCTCAAGCAATTTGACATCCTTTTATTAAGCTGTATTAGTATACTGTATTACCATCCTATAAAACAACATTTTTACATTTTCAATCCTGGCTCTCTAATCAATAGATAGGACTCTAGAGCAATTTTTTTTTTTTAAAAAATCAGGTTTTCAGATAAACTTCAGATATTTGAATTTGTTTTCTTGGATATTTTTAGTTCATATCTGAAATTAATCACAAAAATATATGATGTATACGCATAAAATTAAAGATACAACTCTGTATGTGCCATTCATAGATTTTATATACATAAAAATCAATTGAAGGCATGTTTTTTTATATTCATAAAATGGGAAAATCAAGGGTCCCTTCTACTAAACAGCAGTAATATTTGTAGTTGCCATATGATTACTGCAAAAATTAACTTGTGGATGTGCAAAGCTTTTGTGATAAATGCAGGGGCATGTCCTAAATCTGCCCTGCACAGGGCAAACAGCACAGGGGTACCCTGTTAGATGGCCAAACCAATTGCTCAGGCCTTCCATGGTACCTGTCCAGGCATGTAATGCAGCTTTGGCACTAACTGTCACACTGACAACTGTTCAAGGTCCACCTTTTTTAAACTCTGAATCCTCCAATACGAGGGGGTGCTGAAAAATTCTCAGCCCAATCAACTTCCTAAATTCTGAGCATTATTTTATCATTGTAGCTGAAATGAGCGCTATTTTATTTTGCAAAGTGCCAGTTTGCAGAATTGTAATGCTAGGTTTTTTGACATTGTTTCAGATCATTGATGCCAATGAAAAGTGTGGAATTTTCAAGTGTGGAACTTCAAGCTGTCACGAAGTTCCTATTCCTGCAGAACACTCCAAAGGAAATCCATGAATGTATGACGCAAACATTGAATGACAAATGCCCATCATAGACAACATGAAGAAGTGGTGTGCAGCTTGGAGATTTTAAGGCTGAAGATGCAGCAAGGTCTGGGAGGCCTCAGACGGTGTTAACTCCTGAAACTGTTGACAATGTCCATCTCCTGATTTTGGCAGATTAGTGAATTTTGGCTAAAGCAATTGCTGAGACAGTACAGATATCCAGGGAATGTGTTGGGTGTATAGTCCACAAGCAGCTGGGTATGTAAGTGGGTGCCCAAATGTTTGAATGCTGACAGGAAACAAAATCGAGTGAACAGCATTTTCAGTGAGCTGGTGCCATGTTGGTGAAACATGGTTACAGCACTATGATCCTGAGACAAAACAACAGTCAATGCAATGGTGGCACTCAGATTCTCAAAGGCCAAGGAAATTCAAAGACCCAAACATCAGCAGATAAGATCATGTTCACAGTGTTTTGGGATCAGGAAGATGTTGTAGGGACTATCTTCCAAGGGGCCAAAAAGATAATGCAAAATACTGCTGTAACTTGCTGTGCCAATTAAAGGAGGCATTGAAAGAAAAAAGGATAGGGAAGCTGTGGAAAGGAGTTCTCTTTTTGCAAGACAATGCATCTGCTCACAAGGCCGTTTTGATGCAGTTGGAGTTTCAGTGCATAGACCATCCACCCTTCTCACCAGATCTTGCTCTATCTGGCTATTTTCTGTTTCCAAACCTTAAAAAGAGTTTGAAGGGTGACAATTTTCAAGTGATTTAGAAAAGATTACCGTATTTTCATGAATATAACGTGCGCGTTATACATGATTTTTACAAACCGTGCATAACCTTGCGCGTTATACGCGTGAGCGCGTTTTACAACGGTTTTTTTACATAGTTCCCTCCACCCCCGACGTCCGATTCACCCCGCAGGACCGCACGCACCTCCCCCGACGTCCGATTCACCCCCCCTGCAGGACCGCTCGCACCCCCACCCCGAAGGACCGCTCGTACCCCCACAGCCTCCCAACCCCCCCCCAAACATCATGGAGAAGCTCCTACCTTTCTCTGAGAATGGGCGGGACTGCCAGAAGAGGAAGCAGCACAGACGCAGGGCTCACAGAAGGGCCGGGACCGCCGGAAGAGGAAGCATTTCAGAGCAGGGCTCACAGAAGGCCCGGGACTGCCGGCAGAGGAAGCAGCAGGAGAACGGTAGGAGCTTCTCCATGATGGGGTGGGGGTGGGGAGGCTGTGGGGGTGCGAGCGGTCCTTCGGGGTGGGAGTGCGAGCGGTCCTGCAAGGGGGGGGGTGAATCGGACGTCGGGGGGGGGGTGCGTGCGGTCCTGCGGGGTGAATCGGATGTCGGGGGGGGACATCAGGATTTCAGGGTGGGGACAGGACTTCAAGGGGGAGAGGAGAGTCGGGGCGGCCAGAGGAGAGTTGGAGCGAGTGAAAGGAGAGTCGGGGTGGCCAGAGGAGAGTCGGGGCGGGCGAAAGGAGAGTCGGGCGGCGACGGGAGAGTCGGGGCGGCATGCGCGGTATATGGGTGTGCGCGGTATATAAAAATTTATTTACATAAATTATAGTTTCCCGCGCGCTATAACCGTGTGCGTGTTTTACACGGGTGCGCGGTATATGAGTGAAAATACAGTACAGCAGCAGAGCAGCATTTCAGTGACCAGACTTCAGACATGATGTGCCAAGTGTGTTGAACTTAGGGATGAATATGTGGAATAACTTGTAAGTTTCATTGCTCCACATCATTCCCTTCTTGGTTGGGCTGAGAACTTTTCAGCATCCCCTTGTATAACCCCTCCCCCAGACTCTAATCCCCGTCAATCAAACACTACACCTACCAACAGCATCCAGTCTCCAATCACAACTCTGATCACATCCTACATCCACTGAGACAATCCTATCCCCCACCCCAGTCAATGAGCAAATCTGTGGATCTTAAGCCCTAGCCCTCAGAATCAACAACCCTGCCTCCATGGAAAGCCCCACCCCTGACAGAAAACCTTACTCCCAATCATAGTTCATATCCTCTTATATAACCCCTAGCCTCCAATCTCCATGATCACAACCTGTACCCACTGAGACAACCCCAAGCCTCTGATTCCCTGATCTCGCTCTGCATCCACTGAGACTACCCCTGCCCTAGTCTCCTTCTGAGGTTTATCCAGGGGTTAGAATATGTGGTGTGGTGGAGCAGAAGGACAGTGATCTTCCTCCAATGCTTCCCAGGTCAGTACCTGATTCCAAAATGTACCAGTGAACCCTGGTGGTAGTGTTGTAGTAAGAACCTAAGAACATAATAATATCTATTCTGGGTCAGACCAATGGTCTATCTAGCTCAGCATTCTGCTCCCAACAGTGGCCAATCCAGGTCACAAGTACCTGGCAGAAACCTAGATAGTAGCAACATTCCATGCTACCAATCCCAGAGTAAGCAGTGGCTTCCCTCATGTCTATCTCAATAGCAGACTATGGACTTTCCTTCCAAAGAACTTGTTCAATTTTTTTTTAAACCCAGATATGCTACTTGCTGTTACCACATCTTCTGGCAATGAGTTCCAGAATTTAACTACAAGAGTGAAAAAATATTTCCTCCATATACCGGTAACTTTATTAAATGTCCTCTAGTATGTGGAAGTCTCTGCCTCTTTATCTTCACTTAGAAAAATTATTTGTGACCTATAAGGTGCAATTAAAGGCGTGGAGGGGCATAATCAAAAGGGACGTCTAAGTCCGTTTACGTCCATCTCGCAAGTCGTCCAAAGTTAAAAAGAGCCTAAAACACATTTTCGAAAGATACGTCCAACTTTTTTTGACTTTCAAAAATCGTCTAATTATACGTCCTGCCGATCTGATCGTCCAAGCCACTAAATCGTCTATCTTTATACCACATTTCCCTTCAATTTTCCGTCCAAGTCCAAAACACCTAGAACAAGCCCTGTTGGACGTGGGAGGGGTCTGCAAAGTGATGGACTGCATACCCAGACATGCCACCTAAATAATGAGGTACCTTACAGGGCACTGCTGTGAACTTCACAAAAAGGGTGACATGGCTTCTCCTCACTAGAGTTCCCTTATAGGTGATGGTGAGCCCCCCAAACCACCTCCAGAATCCCCTAGACCCACTTATCTACCACCCCAATAGCCCTTAAGGCTGCAGGAGCCACTTATAAGGCAGTACAAAAGGGTTTTGGGGTGTACAGGGGAGTGCACATGTTTAAGTATCAATGAAGTGATTACAGGGTCTTATGGACATGGGTCCTCCCCTCTATGGGTCCCTAACCCACCCCCAAGATGACTTAAGCTGCCTCTGGGCTGGACGAATAGGGTTTCCTATGCCAGGCAGCCAGGTGATGATGGTCTGGAGGCTGAAATTTAAAGTTGTGAATAACAGTTTTATGGGGGCGGGGGGGTTGGTGATCACCGGGGTAGTGTGTGGGGGCCTATGTTATGTGTTTGAAGTGCTTATCTGGTGAGTTTAGGTGGGTTTTGTGACTTAGACCATGTTTTACATAGTCTAAGTCACAACGTCCAAGTTCCGTCTAAGCTCTGTTGTTGAACTTTCGGTTATACATGCTGTACGACTAAGTCTAAGCTACCTCGACACGCCTCCCGAAATGCCCCATTTCGCTTTGGACGTTGAGCGGCACTATGAAGGCCTAGGTCGTTTAGAAATACGTCCAAAACCCATTTTTATTTTCAGCGTTTGGACGTTTTTGAGAAATGTTCGTCCAAGTGCCGACTTAGGCTGGTTTTTGGACGTTTTTCTCTTTCGATTATGAACCCCATACTATTTTGCCTTGGCTTTCTGTTCTTAATCTCTTTACTTTGTAAATGTAACAGGCAATATTTACATACACTTGCATTCCTGAAATTTTTCGTTTCACTTAGGGCCTCTTCTATCAAACTGTGCTAGCAGTTTTTAGCGCAGAGAGCCACGCTGAATGGCCCACACTGCTCCCAACGCTCATAGAGTTCCTATGAGTGTCTGGAAAAATGGGCCATTCAGCGTGGCTCTTTGCGCTAAAAACTGCTAGCGCGGTTTGATAGAAGAGTCCCTAGGTGTGGGCAAAAATAGCTCAATTTTTTCTTTTCCATCCCTAACCACATCGTTCATTCTTTCCCTCTTCCCAACCTTTTCTCTCTCTTTTTTTTTTTTTGTTACCTACCAATTCCTTTCCTTTCCTGATGTTTCTTACTGTTTCTCCAAATTTCATTTTTTTTGTATATTTTTCCCTACCCCATTTTATTATTTTTTTTAATTCATTTTTTAAAATTCATTTTACATTTTATTGTAAACCGCTTAAATCTACCTTGGTTTTATATTTGTGTTATATTAAATAAATTGAAATTGAACTTGTAGTTTTTGAAAGAGTAAAAAATGATTCACTTACCCTTTCTACACTAAAAAACAAGCTCCGAGCCACATAGGGAGGAGCGAAGACAAATCGGCCGAAGCCTTGGGGCCAATCGGCTAGGAGTAGGGGGGAAGGGGAGGGGGCAGGATAGATTAGGGGTGAGCGGAGGGGAGGTCGCCCCTCTCGATCCAGCATCACACGAAGCGGACGCGGCTTCCCTTCCGCTCACCCACTACAACAATTTGTTTGCCTCTCATCTTACTGGAGCGCTCCCGCGGAGCTAAAACCTGGCAGGGCGTCCTTAGGGCGCCTCCGGCTCCAGTATCCTGTGAGCGACTGTGGGTGTTGGGCCGCTGCACACGCGGCCAGGAGCAGTCCCTGACCCATCGGGAGTGGAAGGGAGATTGCAGGAGACCATTGCAGCATGTCTCCTATTCGGCAGGTTTGTCTCTCCCACGGACATCGCCGAACTGAATCCCTGGGGTGAGGCGGCTCACTCTGCTCCCGGTGTGCACTCACTCCTACGGAGTCACGTGCAGCGTGAGTTGCGTCGCTTTTATAGACTTTAAACATTCCCTCCCTGCCCTCTCTTTTCCAAGCTGAAGAGCCCTAACCTTTTTATCCTTTCCTTATATGAGAGGAGTTCCATTCCCTTTGTCTTTTAAACCCCAGATAAGATCAGCGGTTTCTAAGGCCTTTTTCAAACTACAGTTAAGGGATTTTTGCACATTGATAAGTGCAATATTGACCCCTACACTTGATTACTGCAATGCCCTTTACTTAGGTTTGTCGAAGTATGTGATTCAGGCATTACAGCTGGTACAAAACACTGCATTGCGATTAATTGTATGGGCTGCAAGATCGGATCACATAACTCCAATTTTAGTTAATCTTTATTGGCTACCCGTTGCTGCTCAGATTGAGTTTAAAGTGTTTTGTTTGATGTACAAACTGTAACACACTCAATGGCCAGTAATGATGAGCAATCTTTTAAATCCACATCACCCAGTTCGGACATTATATTCTGATGAACAACTCTGTTTAGAGGTTCCATCTCTGAAACAGGTCAGACTAGGGTGTCATCAATGTTTGTAGTTCAAGGTGTGTTGTTATGGAACGCCTTGCCACATGAAGCAAAGAAAGCTCCATCTTTATTAAGCTTCAGAAAATTAATTAAAACAGTACTGCTTGAGTGATACTATTCTGTTTTAATGCTACTTATACTATTGCTTCAAGATGCAGCAGTTTTTATGTTGTTTTGCTGTTTGTTTTACGGTTGTGAAACTGTGATGCATGTTTTTAATTATGAATGTTCTTTGTGACTCGCACAGAATTGTAGGATGTTGAGAGGAAGACATTTTTAAATAAATAAATCATTTTGCCCACTCTTCTTTGAACCTTTTCTAATTCTGCTATATCGTTTTTGCGATACGGTGACCAGAACTGAAAGCAATATTCAAAGTGAGGTTGCATCATGGAGCAATATACAGGCATTATAATCTTCTTGGTTTTATTTATTATCCCTTTACTAATAATTGCTAGCATTCTGTTTCCTTTGTTGGCCGCTGCCACACTCTAGGCAGAAAATTTCAGCATACTGTCTACTGCTGGTAGTACCATGAGACTACTACTACTATAGGTCTTTGGTGCCATATAGGAATTAGTTGCCAACATTGGCAGCAGTGGACAAAGATTGTTGCTTTCCAGTTTGTGCCTGATTCCAACGGGGACTGAACTCGCACGGCTGGGGCGGGGACGGGTACTGAGCTGGTGGGGATGGGGCAGAGCTCACAGGGATGAGGACAAATTATTTTCCCGTGTCATTCTGTAGTCTAGACATTTTGGCAGCCCAGATGTCCAAGTAAGTGATTTTTGAAAAAAAAAAATAAATTGGACTTTCCATATCTGTGTTTCTGACTTTGGACATTTAGAGGGAAATGTCCAAGTCAGACTTAGATGTCCTTTTTTGAAAATGGCTCTCAATCCCTCCTTTATCCTACTGGCATAGGGAGAGAAATGGCCAGTAGAATAAAGGAGGTATTGATGCCCCTGTATAAGACTCTGGTGAGTCCTCATCTATCTATCTATATAAAATCGGAGGTATGTATGTGTGTATGTGCCGCGATCACGCAAAAACGGCTTGACCGATTTGAACGAAACTTGGTATGCAGATCCCTCACTACCTGGGATGATATGTTCTGGGGGTATCGCGGCCCACCTGCACACGTGGACGGAGCTACAAACAGAAAATCAGATTTCACCCATTCATGTCAATGGAAAAAATGTACAAAGCTGCCATTCTCACAGTAATTCCAACTACCTGGGGTGATATGTTCTGGGAGTCTCTCGGCCCACCTGCACATTTGGGCGGAGCTACATACAGAACATCAGATTTCACCCATTCATGTCAATGGAAAAAAAGTAAAAAGCTGCCATTCTCACAGTACTTCAAAAACGGCTTGACCGATTTGAACGAAACTTGGTATGCAGATCCCTCACTACCTGGGGTGATATGTTCTGGGGGTCTCGCGGCCCACCTGCACACGTGGGAGAAGCTACAAACAGAACATCAGATTTCACCCATTCATGTCAATGGAAAAAAAGTAAAAAGCTGCCATTCTCACAGTACTTCAAAAACCACTTGACCGATTTGAACGAAACTTGGTATGCAGATCCCTCACTACCTGGGGTGATATGTTCTGGGGGTCTCGCGGCCCACCTGCACACGTGGGCGAAGCTACAAACAGAAAATCAGATTTCACCCATTCATGTCAATGGAAAAAATGTACACAGCTGCCATTCTCACAGTAAATAATAAATGGCTTGACCGATTTGATCGAAACTTGCTATGCAGATCCCTCACTTGTGATATGTTCTGGGGGTCTCTTTCTTCACCCAAGAATTTATATGTTCTTGCTCCTGGAGGTGAAACTAAAAATGTTGTTTATAATCAAGTTTTGTGTTTGTTGTATTGTATTCATTTTGTCAAATATTTCACATTATAATTTGAATATTGTACTTTTTATAAAGCTGTAAAAATATAATTTCATTCACCACTATAAAGTATCTTTATTTGAATCCATTTACTGTGTTATTGCTATAATTAAATACCCGTGCAACGCCGGGTCATCAGCTAGTTTAGAATATTGTGTACAATTCTGGAGATCACACTTTCAAAAAGATATAAACAGGATGAAGTTGGTCCAGAGGAAGGCCACTAAAATGGTTGATGGTCAACTGTTTTTTATGAAGAGATTCACCCAAAGTGATGAAAATGCAGGCACAAGTTTTTCACCAGAACAAAACCGTTACAATAAAGACCCTGCCATTCTAAACAGTGTGCTCGGCTATTTCACGAGGGGTTCAGGGGCAGGAAGGAGTGGGTATCCTTCCTATCCTGCTGCTTTGGGAGGGGTTTCGGGGCAGGAAGGAGTGGGAATCCCTCTTGTCCAGCTGCTTTGGGAGGGGTTTGGGGGCAGAAGGGAGTGGGCATCCCTCCTGTCCAGCTGCTTTAGGAGGGGTTTGGGAGCAGGAAGGAATGGGCATCCCTCCTGTCCAGCTGCATTGAGAGGGGTTTGGGGGCAGGAGGGAGTGGGCATCCCTGCTGCTTCAGCTGCTTTAGGAGGGGTTTGGGGGGAGGAGGGAATGGGCATCCCTCCTGTCCAGCTGCTTTGGGAGGGGTTTGGGGGCAGGAGGGAGTGGGCATCCCTGCTGCTTCAGCTGCTTTGGGAGGGGTTTGGGGGGAGGAGGGAGTGGGCATCCCTGCTACTTCAGCTGCTTTAGGAGGGGTTTGGGGGGAGGAGGGAATGGGCATCCCTCCTGTCTAGCTGCTTTGGGAGGGATTTGGGGGCAGGAAGGAGTGGGCATCCCTGCTACTTCAGCTGCTTTCTTTGTGTGCAGGATAAAATACATATTTCGCTCATGAATAAATAAAATTGAGCTGACTATAAACGATTTCAATGATTACAGAGCACAAAACTGTCAGGGAAGAAAAGATAGGAGTATGAAACAGGATGAGTGATTTACATGTCAATACAAGGGAGGATACTAATTACTAATACTGAAACCTTATCACACTTAAATAGAACTATATGTTCACCGCTTAGCATAAAGAGGCTACAAATGTAAAAGATTTTTGTATGGACCTTCAGAGTGCAGCCAGGCATTTCATACTCTGCACTCTGAAGGTCCATACAAAAATATGCTAAGCGGTGAACATATAGTTCTATATAAGCTGTGATAAGGTTTCAGTGTGGATATATGGTTCAGTACTAATTCAGTGGCATAAATTTGAGCTAATACAAGGTAGGGGCAGAAATCTATAATTGTTCCAAAATCTCCAGCCTGGAACTGAGTATCTTGACATCTTTGTGATCAGATACTGTATTTTCATAAGTCATTCTCTAAAGATGCTAACTGGTAAAGAAGACTATGGACCCCTTTCAATACGTGAATCCATGTTATCTGTAATGCATTTTCACTGAAGTGTATTGTTTCTATGATAACTGTATAAGATGCTGGACATACCCTAAGGGGCTCATAATCAAAGAAAAAAAAAACATCTTTAAAGTGACCTAAATGGGTACTGTGATGATCAAAAAACCTGATCGTCTAAGTACCCATAACCAAAGCTGGTTTTATCTAAAACCAACTTAGGCCTTTCCCCTGCCTCTAGAGCAAAAAGAGGCGTTTTTTGAGGAGAGGAAAGGGCAGGAGCTGGGCCGACCTAGACATAGGCGTACAGCAGGTATAACAAAAAGTTTAGGCAGGTTGCCTAGTCGGCACTTATACATTTTGACTTAGACCAAGTCAAAACCAGTATAAGTGCCGAAAAAGGGGCTACTGAGCTGATTGCGGCTGCCACAATCAGCTCTACGGCCCCGGCAACATTCCCACCCCCCACCGCAACCATCACAGCAGGAGAGATGGCTCATCTCCCCTTCCGTGATGGCAATCACCCCTCTACCTAAACTGCCACGACCCACGGCAGGAGAGATGCCCAATCTCTCCTGCCACGGTTTGTAGCAGTTCGGGTAGAGGGGTGATCACTATCTTGGCAGGAGAGATAGCCAATCTGTCCTGCCATGATCCATCACCCCTCTGACTCAATTCGGGCAGGTGACCTGTGACTCCCCTCCGACACAATTGGGACAAGAAGGAGCCCAGGCCTTCCTGCCCCAGAGACAGGCGATTCCCCCGATATGATCAGGGCAGAAAGGAGCCCAAGCCCTCTGCCCCAGCGAACCCCCCTGACTCGATCCGGGCAGGAGGGAGCCCAAGCCCTCCTGCCCTGGCAAAACCCCCATCCCCATTAAGATATGGGCAGGATGGATCCCAGGCCCTCCTGGCCATGATGCCCCCTGATGACCGCCCCCCCCCCCCAAACCCCCGATCGGCCACAACCCCCCAGATCTTGCTCTATCTGGCTATTTTCTGTTTCCAAACCTTAAAAAGAGTTTGAAGGGTAATAATTTTCAAGCGGTTCAGAGGAGATTACAACATCAGAGTAGCATTTCTTTGACCAGCATTTCAGCCCACCCTGGCTGACCCGGCAACCTCCCCACCGACCCTGTGACACCACCTCCCCGTACCTTAAAAAAGTTAGCTGGATGGACGGGTCCCAAGCCTGTCTGTCCGGCATGCCCGCCATCCACAGAATAGCATGCCTTAGGGCCTGATTGGCACAGGCACCTCAAGCCAAGTCCACAGGTGGGGCCTTAGATGCCTGGGCCAACCTGCCCGTATCCTAATGGGGGTGTGATGTTGGTTTTGCCAGGGCAAGAGGGCTTGTGCTCCTTCCTGCTCGAATCGACTCGGGGGTTATTGGGGCAGGAGGGCTTGGGCTCCCTCCTGCCCGGATCGAGTTGGGAGGGTCACTGGGGCAGGAGGGCTTGGGCTCCCTCCTGCCCCGATCGAGTCGAGGGTGTCGCTGGGGCAGGAGGACTTGGGCTCCTTCCTGCCCCGATCATGTCGGGGGAATCGCTGGTCACTGGGGCAGGAGGGCCTGGGCTGACTCCTGCCCCGATCGTGCTGGGGGGGTCGCAAGTCACTGGGGCAGGAGAGATTGGGCTCTCTCCTGCCCAATCCGATCCGGGTGGGAGGGTGGATTGTGGCAGGAGAGACTGGCTATCTCTCCTGCCGCGATTGTTGCTAGGGGGTAGGGGTGTGTGTGGATTCTGGAACCGGTGTTCTTTTTGACAGACACCGGTTACAGAATCCAGCTTTTAGGTGAAGGACTGGCCTTTCCTTCGCCTAAAAACTCTTGTGTTGGGCGTTTTGGACTTAGGCTCTTTGTAGTTAGTGTAGACATAGTGGTGGACTTGGCATTTAAACAGGTGAACATAGAGGCAGGCCATTATAAAAAAAAAAACCCTCCTTTTTGGACGTATTTTTTGAGAATGAACATTTTCCCTGCTTCTACTTTCAGCATTTAGGGCCTAGGCCAAAAGGGGACTTTGACGTTTTTTTGGATTATGCCCCTCTAACTCTTAATACAGAGGCTTTGCAAATGCCACCTAGTAATCTTCTCATATTTTAGTAAAACTGGCCCTTTACAGTTGTTTCTTTTAAATAGCTCTCCCGACCCATTGACCCACATTGTTGCTCTAAGACTATGAACATTCCTACCTATTTATTTATCTCCCTCCTTATAAAACCCTGCTTAACTTCCCTCTATCCAATATATACAATTTTCAGTCCTCTCTCCATTGTTGTAGCTCACTGATTCTCCTCAGCCATTTTTCCTGTAAACCGCCTCGAACCGAAAGGCTTTCGCGGTATATAAATAAAGATTTATATTATGTTATATCTTCGTTCATTTGATTTACTTTGCTTTAGAATAAATGGGAAGATATAGATAAGATGAAATTTCTCAAAAGATGCTACCTCTTCTGTAAGTCAGGTAAAATCAGGATACATATTCCAAAGAAGATATATTCTGTGATAATATTTTGTTGTTGTTTTTTATTATTATTATTGCATTGTGACAGTCCAGATCAGAGGGAGATGTGCTCTAGCAGTGACAACAGATGCATCTAATTGAGAACAGATTCAGTTACTGTGAAGCTCCATGGATAACCTGCAGGCTGCGGGTTCTCTGAGAAAAGCAGTCATTCAGAATTTTTTTTTTTTTTGCATTGAAAGCAACCATAAACCAGCACTCAGAGATAACAGCATATTCACCACATGCTGGTCATCAGTGTTTAAATGGGAATCAAGGGATTCGAGAGGTCTACTTTGACTCCTGCAGTTTGTGGGATTGGTGAGCAAGTGGCTTTATCTGTTAAGTTTAATGAGCTTTGCTTTAAAAGCAAAAAAACCCACAAAACTGAATACCATGTCCAGATTATCCTAAATTTTAGAGCCCTGCAATGCACGTGTGAATATCAATTCTTTATTCAGATATAATTCAAATGATACAAATATACAATAGTAATTAAAGCCTAGTTTTTAAAACATCATATTAACATTCAGCCATCACTCATTACAATCACAATTATTAAAACTGTATTTCTATAAAAACGACTTGGAATTCAATACTTAATATGCAAATGTAGGGGCCCTTTTACTAATGTCTGTTAAGCACTGAGGGCCAAATTCTATAAAGGAAGCCTATGTTACCCTAATCATGGCTGCCTAACGATGCGTAAATTTGGGATTTGCGCACAACTTTTTTAAAAATTTGGCTTAATTGGCATAGAAATTGACTGTGCCAGTTTTAAGACAAGCAAAAAAACAACAACAAAAACCAATTAAGAGTTCAGTGCATAAGTCTAGAATACATACAAATAATCTTACGGCCCCTTTAGTACAACATTGGGTCGATAATGCACACTCAATTGATCAGATAACATGGAGAATAACCGACCATCTTGAAATAGGGAGGAGGAAAGGTAATGTTGAACAACATCTAAAACTATCTTGAACAACGATGGATATATGATTTGAAAACAGTGAAACCGTCGGGTCTTAGGGCTCCTTTTTCGAAGCCACGTTAGCGGCTTTATCGCACGTACCTTTTTAGCGCGCGCTAACCCCCGCGCTAGCCGAAAAACTACCGCCTGCTCAAGAGGAGGCGGTAGTGGCTAGCACGGCCGGCAAATTAGTGTGCACTATTACATGTGTTAAACCGCTAACGCAGCTTCGTAAAAGGAGCCCTTAATGTTGAATTAGAATGGGCATCTCTCCTATGAATCTGTGGAGGGTTTTTTTTTTTCTCCTCTTTTCTCTAAACTGAAAGTTTTTTAAACTGAAAATTAATGCAAAAGGAAAGATATTTAATTAAATAAATTTATCTATATAAGAAATTAGTTATATCAAGTGGCGCGGGAAGCAACAACAAAAAAACTTGTTGAAAACCGTTTTCCCTAGCAGTGACTGCCACGTGGTAGTTTGTATGTGGAGTCAGCTGAGTTTTACGTTAGGGGATTTTTTATTTTTATTCTTTATTGATTAGTTCTTTATTGATTTTCAAATATTGACAGTGCAATACAAATATATTAAACATGAGCATTATACATAACGCACTTAAAATACACAAAATTAATACATTACCAATCCTTTTCTCCCTCCCTTCCTCATATAACTATTACACTGCAAATGCATATATTATTACAATATACCTTTATCAAATACCTTTATCAAACCCAAATACTTCCCCCTCCCCCCACCCCATCCCCCGGATGGATACATTAGGGGATTTAAACAGTCTGGCTGAACACCACCGCCATCTTTGATAAAACTGAAGTGGTCTGTGAAACTGGCGGGAAGTTAAATGAGTATATGCATGCTGTTTGGGTGGGGTACCTTTATATATTTTCAACTTGGTGGAATAATTTTGAAATATTTAATATTTTATTGTAGCGATCTTGCCTTGAAAAAGCTCCGGCGAAACATTTTGGCGACCTGAAATGATCCCGATACTTTGAGACCACATATTAAGAAGCTAAGTACTACTTTAAAACTGCTTTAAAATGAAATTAGGCACTGTAGTGCCAATTTATTGTGCACTAATTCACATGCTAAAAAATATAGTAACATAGAAAATAATGGCAGATAAAGAAAGACCTGTGTAGTCCATTCAGTCTGCCAGTCACACTCATTCTCAAGCCAACAAATCAGCAATTATTCAGTTGATTTGAACATAGTATAAAATTCTTAAAATTGCTCTTGATCCTTTTTTGTCACATATGGGACGAAGACCGTAGAAGTCTGTCCATCCCACCCTGCCCCATGGTTGGAGTTGCCATAATAGCTAACTACAGCCCCCTCCCCCCCACCCCGATCCATCTTGTGATATATGGGAAACAGACCATCAAAATTTATCTGGCATCATCTTCCTTCTCTGCTACTGGACTTCTATTTAAGCACCACTTCTGTGCATCATAAATGAAGATATACCTTTTGACCTTTCAAGTTTTGTGTTGAAACTATCCTCTTTTGTTTATCCCATTCATTTTTAACTCTGTAACTGTTTTTGCATCCACACCTCCAGAAGGAGGGAATTCCAGGTAACCACTACCTTCTTATTTCCTGACATTACCCTGCAACTTCATATTATGTCCTCTAGTTTTGCTACTTCTCCATCTCTGATAGAGATTTGTTTGTAGGTTAATACCCTTCAAGTATTTAAACATTTGTATCATATCTCCTCTATCCCTTATTTCCTCCAGGGTATACTGTACATATTCAGGTATTCAAGCCTCTTCTCATACGTCTCTTGACATAATACCAATATTTTTGTTGCTTTTCTCTGGACCGTTTCAAGTCTTCTTATATCCTTAGCAAGGTACAGCGGCCTCCAGAACTCCAAGTGGGGTCTCTCCAATGACTTGTACAGGGGCATCAACACTTCTCTTTTTCTGCTGGTGATTCCTCTTTCTATGCAGCCCAGTATACTAGGGCAGTGGTCTCAAACCCGTAGCCCAGGGGCTACAAGCGGCCCGCCAGGTACTATTTTGAGGCCCTCGGTATGTTTATCACAATCACAAAAGTAAAATAAACAGTTTCATGATCATACGTCTCTTTAATTATAAATTACAATATTATTATTAAGACTTAGCCAAAAGGAAAGATTTATAAACTATAAAGAGTTTTACCTCATGCAAAATTTTCTTTTCTTTAATAAGATATTAACTATTTTTTCTAAGGCTCTCCAAGTACCAACAAATCCAAAATGTGGCCGTGCAAAGGGTTTGAGTTTGAGACCACTGCCCTAGGGCCACCATTTTGTCACATTGTTTCACAACCTTGAGATCCTCAGACACTATCATGCTAAGGTCCCTCTCCCTGTCGGTGCACATCAGCTTCTCACCCCCATGCATATTCAGCTCCTTTGGATTTTTACTCCCCCAAGTGCATCACTCTGCACTTCTTTGCATTAAATTTGAACTGCCATAGATTAGACCATTCTTCCAATGTTCGCAGATCTCTTCTCATGCTTTCTATTGCCTCCAGCATATCTACTCTGTTTCAAATCTTCATGTCATCTTCAAAAAGACACACTTGGTAATTTTATATTAAGTTCCAACGCCTATCTGGCATTTAGAAAATTGTTAAAAAACATACTTGTTTGGTAAATTATTTAACTAATGGATTGTAATTCACTGTGAATGTCCAGTATCTTTACTCTGTAAACCACACAGAACTGAGAGGTAACTGCAGTATACAAGCATATTGTTATGTTAAGTAACCTTGAAATAACCCATATAAAAATGTAAAAATAAAACTTTTAAATTTAATTCTTACCTCCAATGGCAACCAATGCAATTCTCGCAATACTGGAGTAACATAATTAAATCTGTTTTCTCCTAGAAAAAAAATCTGCAATTGTTTCATCCATTTGGCAGGAAGACCTAGCAGACATAAGTTACAATAATTCAAGGAACTAAGTATTAAAGATTGAGGGCTCCTTTTATGAAGCCACGTTAGCGGCTTTATCGTGTGTGACTTTTCATCACGCGCTAACTAATCTAATCTAATCTAAACCTTAAGTTTATATACCGCATCATCTCCACGAATATGGAGCTCGACACGGTTTACAAGAACTTAAATAATAGGTAGAGAAGGGTAAAGATTTACATGAAACTTATGTGTAGAAGGGAGGAGGAAAGGGGGGAGGATAGAGTTACAATTTGGTAAAAAGCCAAGTTTTCAGTTGTTTGCAGAATAATTGGAGGGAGCCCAGGTTCCGCAACGGGATGGTGAGGTCATTCCAAAGTTTTGTGATTTTGAAAAGAAGGGATTTTCCCAGTTTGCCTACGTAGTGAATGCCGCGTAGAGAGGGGAAGGCTAGTTTATACCTTTGGGCGGTTCTGGAAGAGTCGGGACTGGAGGAGTTGAAAGATAGTGGTATAAGGGGAGGAAGGATGCCGTGAATGATCTTAAAAGCCAGGCAGGAACATTTGAAATGGATTCTGGAGATCATTGGGAGCCAGTGTAGTTTGGCAAGGAGTGGGGAGGCATGGTCAGATTTGCGTTTTGAAAAGATCAATTTGGCTGCAGTATTCTGGATTAGTTGGAGTCTTTGAAGACTTTTTTTGATAGATTTAAGTAGATGGCATTGCAGTAATCTAGTTTGGATAGGATGATGGATTGGACAAGGACGGCAAAATGTTGTTGGCTGAAGTAGGATCTTACTTTTCTCAGCATGTGAAGGCTGAAAAAGCATGATTTTGCCAAGGAATTGAGGTGGTCATTGAGGGAGAGAGAGGAATCGATAATGATGCCAAGGACTTTGTATGAGAATTCAAGCAGTAGTGTATCGCCTGTGGGTAGTGCGAAAAGGATGGGCAGGTGTTAGCTGAAAAAGTCCCGCCTGTTCAAGAGGAGGCAGTAGCGGCTAGCGCGGCCGGCAGTTTAGCGTGCGCTATTATGCGTTTTAAACCGCTAACGTGCCTTCGTAAAAGCAGCCCTGAATTATAACTTGCAAATGACTTCTTTATAAAATAATATTTCATTCTATGCAACAATTTAAATTTAAACCATATTTTTTTTTTTTTTATCACGTTATGAGTGTTGGAGCAGTGTCAGAGCATTCAGTGCTCCGGACCATGGTGGAAACCTTTGTTGGGACTTGGTAAAAAGGGGGAGTTAATTTTTAAATTTAAACTCCGTATTTTGGAGTGTCACTGAAATGAAATGAAAAGAGTCAAGAAAAGGATGGAATAACTTATAAGCTTCATGGCTCCACATCATTCTATTCTTGGTTGGGCTGAGAACATTTCAGCGGCCCCTCATAGTAGTATAATTGGCTTTCTGTGATACCGTAGTACTCCCTGTAAGCTACTGAAATTATCTGCTAAAAATAACAGTGAAAAACTGTTGGCTCAAAGAAGTGCAACTGATCCAGTGTTTCCTCTTAAAAGCTCAGATAAGCTTGAATCAGCAAATGTTGTTGATCATCTTAGCACTTGGACTCAAGCAGTGGCTGAAATGGGAAATGTTCAATATGATAGAATATCCAGTTTAAGGAAAGCAAGAAAATGCTTATAATCCATTCCTCACACAATTCTTTCTTGTCATATGCGTGCACACAGGAACACTTTGCTCTGTTTGTAATATCATTTTAAGTGCCATTTGGAAAATCCTGAATATTCTCTGTTACAAATACTATATGATGAGCATTATTTTATTAGTGTAATTAAGGAATATTACAGTCCCAAAATATTTAGAAATTGAGATTATTCCGGACCATGAATTGTTTTTCCTGACCTCATATTAGAGATTAGGTTTCAAGGACATTTTAAAAATGACATCTTTTGTGCAGATTAAAGAAGTATGAATTTATCTGATTTTAGAACTGTTCTGGAGTTATTGGTTCTCACACCCCTGGATTATTATAATGTGTGTTTCTTTTTGGGGGGTGGATTATCATCTTCTCATATTAAGACCTCTCAGATTACTGTAAATAAGGAAACACAGGAGGGCTGAGAGTGCTAGGCCAATCAGGGGCCTAGCAGAAGAAAAAAGCAATGATGAAGGGGGAGCTGGCCAATCAGGGAACAAGATGGACCAGCCAGAAGAGGGGGCCAATGGGAGAGGAGATAGCAGACAACCAATCACTCAGACTGGCACAAAATTTGAGCAAATTGAAGAAAGAAGGAGAGTCACTGCCTAGCAACAATAACCTCTACCAATCGGACACCAGGGAGGAGAAGAACCCCAAGGGAGACTGGGAAGAAGAAGGGACCAGGAAGCAGGACAGGGAGGAGCCATGTGGCTGGAGAGAAAGGGAGCAGGCAGGGTATGTCCTGAGGGAGCAGCAAGCAACATGGAATGAAAAGGACCAGCCCAGTCAAGTGGGAGAGAAGCAGTCAAGCTGGAAACAGAAGAAGAGCCACCGGCTGGAATGAAGGGAAGCTGCAGGCTACAAAAAAAGGAAGCTGCTATTGGAAGAGGTGAGCCTTTGGAGAAGTTGAAGGGACAGAGGGGCTGAAGTGAGAGGGCCTGTTGGAGAGAGAGAGAGAGAGAAGAGGGGGCTGCAGAAGAGAGAAAGGGAGAGACCAGCCGCTGTGACACTGCGCTACAGGGGAGAGAGAGCGAGCCCAACTAGAAACAGTGAGGAGAGTTGGGTGTGAGACCCCTGAGGAGAAAGGAGAAGAAGCCCAGGTGAGCCCCAAGCAACCACACCCCACTCCTCTGAGAACTTTGCTTTGAGCCTGCCCTCTGAGAATTTTGCTTAAGCCTGCCCCATCCTCCCACCCCAAGAACTCTGCTTAAAGCCTGTTTTCAGAGTCTGCCTCTGGGGTTAGTACTAGTTAGCCAATGGTTATAATCAGTGCAGGAAGGGTGGGAACGTTAACAGCCAACTGAGAAGGACATAGTAGATACTGCTGTTGAGTGGGCTAGTTAGGAAGCCCTCCTTTCTCTCTTTTTTTAAAAAATATATTTATTTGCATTTAGTTAGCCTTCCTCTCTCTGCCAAGTCCTCTGTTTGTTTTTTAGATCAGGGTTTTCTGTTATTGATTTGTTTATAGTCAGCATAGTAGGTGCTCCAGAGTTCCTGAGTCGACGAGTTGACTTCAACGGCCAATAAAGACGCAGACGTCAAGGATCATGGTACCAAATGCAAAACAGCTACAATGTTTGGAGACTCTACTAGACCGGTAACATTGTGTGCACACACATGTACTGTACTAGGCCACATTCATTCTAGTAAGACACACTTCAGATCTGTGTATTTGAGTAGAGAATGACACGGGGAAAAAAACTGTCTCCGTCACTGCACCGTCCCCGGCCCACCATTCCTCTGCACCGCCCCGTCACCGCCGTTCCCTTCACCGCCCTGTCACCGTCACCGCCATCCCTTTCACCGCCCTGTCACCGCCACTGCCATCCCATTCACCGCCCCGCCACCATCTCCGTCTAGCACCCATCTTCTTCCCTCCGCTCCCCCATAGTCTGGCATCTGTCTTCTTCCCTTCCAGCGTCTTCTCCCCACTCTGCCTTCCACATTTCCTTTCAGGGTCTGTTCCTCTCTACCCTCTTTCAATGTCTGTTCTATTCCTTTCCACCACCACCCTTCCCTCCCTCCTTTACCATCTGTTCCTTTCTACCACCCTTCTTTCATATCTTCTATCAGTCCCCCCCCCCCATCACTAGTAGTCTCTCTTCTCCCTTACCATGAGCAAATAGAACTTCTGAAAATTGTATTGCTGAGGCATTATTTCTAGTACGCCTTTTTTTCCAGATGGATAATGACATCAATTTTATAATTCTTACTGTCTGCTCTGATTTCATTCACAATTTGGTTTGTATTTTGTACCTGAGGATTCCATGAGGCAATTAATCTTTTCCTGTCTCTTCTGTGATTTCAAGTTGATTCCTTCAATAATGGAGTCTCAAGGCAGTAGCAGTTTTCTATTTTGGGCTCTTTTGACATTGTTTAAGGGATTTCTTGTACATTTGGTGCTGGTCTTCTTTGATGAGGTCACTTCAGAATCTATTTCCAAGGAAGAGAAACTTTTTCCCTTTCACCCCCTCCTTCCTTGTGTGAGCCGGAACACGCGGTCCCCGCAAGCAAGTAATTTTATATCATTTTCATTCTATTCATTCATAGAAATTAAAGTCTAGATAATGCCAGTCACATAACAAAACATGATTTTACAAAAATAATTCCCTGCACAGTCAAGCCTGCAAGGATTACTAGATGTCTTTCAGAAGCTCCCCTCCCTCCCTCCCCCTTACCTTTGTGGCCAAGTCAAAATGATCTACCAACAATAAAATTTTAAAAACAAAGCACGCTGTACGCAGAGAAAATGTTAATTATCATTTATATTCCGCGGGTTTTCAAAGAGGTCAAGGCAGATGACTTTATGCAATGTCACCTCAGTAACAACTATACAAAAATAGACAAATATTCCCCCTCCCTTTTTACTAAACTGCGATAGTGGTTTTTAGCGCAGGGAGCTGCACTGAATGCCCCACACTGCTCTCGACGCTCATAGGCTCCCTGCGCTAAAAACCGCTATTGCGTTTTAGTAAAAGGGGGCCATAGTGCAAAATATAGACAGCAGATATAAATTCTCAAAACGGACACATTTTGATCACTAAGTTGAAAATAAAATCATTTTTCCTACCTTTTTGTCTGGTGATTTCATGAGTCTCTGGTCCTTCTGGTCCTTCTTTTTTCTTCTCCTGCACCCCCCCCTCTTTCTTTCTCTCTCCCCCTGGCTCCCCTCTTTATTTCTGCCTTTCTTTCTCTCTCCCCCTGGCCTCCCTCTTTATTTCTCTCTCCCCCTTGCTCTCCTCTTTCTTTCTGCCTTTCTTTATCTCCCCTTGACCCCCTCTTTATTTCTGCCTTTCTTTCTCTCTCCCTCTGGCCCCCCTCTTTATTTCTGCCTTTCTTTCTCTCTTCCCCTGGCCTCTCTTTTTATTTCTCTCTCCCCCTGGCCCTCCTCTTTCTTTCTGCCTTTCTTTCTCTCCCTCTTGACCCCCTCTTTATTTCTGCCTTTCATTCTCTCTCCCCTGACCCCTCTTTATTTCTGCCTTTCTTTCTCTCTTCCCCTGGCCCCCCCTCTTTATTTTTGCCTTTCTTTCTCTCTACCCCTAGCCCCCATAAAGCCATCGTGCCAATTTCTCCACTTCCACGATTCTTTCCCTACCCTCACCCCCAAGCCAGCAGCTGATTTCTCCCTGCTCCTTCCCCGATGTCCTGATCTTCATCGGGCAGCAGCAGCATTCACAATTCACTGCTGTTGCCCGCTTCAGGCCTTCCTCTCTGTTGGGTCTTGTCTTCATGAATACAGGAAGTAGGCAGGACCCGGCAGAGAACAAGGCCTGAAGCCGGCAACAGCAGCGAATTGTAAACGCTGCTGCTGCCCGAAGAAGGTAATGGAGCACCGAGGCAGACCACTTCTCCCCCCTCCCAGCCGAACCCCCGCTGACCCTCCTATCTCCCCCCCGTAAACCTTTCCGACCCTCCCAGCGAGAGCAGTAAACCTCCTTCGCGGCTTTCTCCTCCCTCTGCCGCATCACTGATGACATCATCAGTGATGCGGCAGAGGGAGGAGAAAGCCGACGCTACTGGAGGGAGGTTTGCTGCTTTCGCTGGGAGGGTCGGAAAGGTTCACTTGGGGGGGAGAGATAGGAGTGTCAGCGGGGGTTCGGCTGGGAGGGGAGAGAAGCGGTCTGCCTCGGTGCTCCAAGACCTGGCGCCATTACCTTTTTTGCCCCTCCCGCCCCCCTTGGTACGCTACTGCTCTCCAGCTCTCCTTAGTTTGCCGGTTTTCTTTTTCGGCGACCGGCACGCTTTCAAAGAGCCGCACACGCGCGGCTGCTCAAAGTTCAATCTTCTGCTCTGCTGCAACTTCCTGTTTCCGGTTGGGTCAGAGCAGAAGATTGAATACTGAGCAGCCGCGCATGCGCGGCTCTTTTGAAAGCGTTCCGGTCGCCGAAAAAGAAAGCCAGCAAACTAAGGTGAGGTGGAGAGAGGAAGCTGGTTAAACGATCGAGCCGGCGTGCGGATGGGCGGATAGGGGCTGCGGGGACTGCACGATCCTTTATGCCTCACTGCGGTGCCAAGACCATTCACCGCTCCACGGGGCGGTGATGGCCTTGTCCCCATCCCCGCAGAGGCTGCTAATTTTCATTCCCCATTTTTGGCGGGTTACCCGCGGCTAAACGCAGTAGCCGCGGGTAAACTGCCACCGTGTCATTCTCTATATTTAAGTTAATGATAATGTGCATTGCAGTGTATCTGTCCTAAGGGATACCTGTGGAATGTGAATTTTTTGACAGCTGTTGGGGTGTGTGTGTGATTGAGGGCATATCTGGACAGGGGACCATTGTCCTAGCATGTAGAGGTGACCATCACATGAAAAGGACAAATTTAACTTATCTGAGGATAGAAACCTCAAATGTGGTCAGTTGAAACACTGGGTTTCAGTAGTCATACGGGTTTAGGGGTAGATGTGTGATATAGTTTGTGTCTTGTAGCATTTAACCTAAGTTTCTATGAACTTTAAATGGTAACTACAACATCCTGTTTATCTTTGTAAGCTTACCAATCGCTAAATGCCATCCAACCTTACAGATTGGTACCTACTCTGAAGAGTTTACCTAGTGCTCTTCACAAACTTTTGCTCAATAAACTTTATACTTCTTTTCTTCTTGATTCCCTTGGCTGCGAGTTATTTGGGAACCCTTCTAGGCACCATGACACTTGCACCAACTTATATCTAGAGCTAGTTATACCACTCCACCGACGAGAGGTCCACATTACATTATCACATAACAAAATTATATTTTTTTTTTTTCCTGGGTAATGTGTTCTTTCTTAATTTCCTATGCCATAAAACTTTGTTTATGTGACAAGGACATTGATATTTTGAAATTTACCTTTTTTGCAGAACATTTCAAATTGATTCCAAGCTGAGTAAACTTAGGGCCCTTTTGACGTCTAGGCTCAAGCAGTGGAATTTGTTGGATGAAAGTGTGCAAGTCACAGATTAGAGGAAGCATCACCAAGCTTTTTCTACCTTCTTCACCCATCAAGATGGTCTCTGCTTCTGCCACAATGTGACCGGCCTGTTTGAGGCAATTGGAAATGTGTGTAACCTGAAAGAGTGGCATCTCTTCATTGACAGCTCATCCAGCAGCATCAAAGCCATGCTACTCTAAAACAGGACCTCATCTCTTCCACTGGCTCACTTAATGCACCTCAAAGAGGATTACAACAGCAACAAGATCTTACTAGAGACCTGGAAGTATGATAAGTATGACTGGGAAGTCATCAGAGAGACTTCAAAATGGGTCTCAAAGGTGGTTTTACCAAGTTTCCCTGGTAGCTCTGATTTTGGGACAGCAGGGACACAAAGGCAAACTACCAAAGACAGGACTGGCCACAGTGGGTTGAGTTCTTTGTGGGGAAAAACGTCAAATAGGAACCACTGGTGGGCCCCAGAAGATGCTGATGCCACCACTGCACATCAAATTGGGCCTAATGAAACAATTTGTCAGAGCTCTAGAGTCAGCAGTGTTCAAGTACCTTCAATCTTCCCTAATCTGTCTGAGGCAAAGGTCAAAGCTGGTATTTTTGTTAGACCACAGATAAAGAAGATCATGGAGTGCAAGGAATTTCCCAAGAAGCTACCTGTTGCTAGGAAGAAGAAAGTAGTTTGGAACAGCTTTGTTGCAGTGGTTTGGGGCTTTCTGGGCAATCACAAGTCCAAATACTATTTGGAGTTGGTTGAGAATCTGGTGCAGAGTTACATTAAAATAGGCCATAGGATGTAAAGTCCATGTCCTTGATGCTCATCTTGAGACATTCAAGTAGATCATGGGCACAAACCCAGAGGAGCAAGATGAGCACTTCCACCAGGGTATACTGGACTTTGAACTCTTCTACCAAGTACAATATATTGAGAACATGATAGGAGACTACATCTGGGGGCTGATTCGTAAAAATGACTTAGAATAAGAGTATAATCACAAATTTCAAAAAACTACTCACTTCTAAATCTTCTGTAGTGTGTGGCTCAGTGGTTAGAGCTACAGTTTCAGTACCTTAAGGTTGTAGATTCAAACCCATGCTGCTCCTTGTGACCCTGGGCAAGTCACTTAATCCCCCCATTGCCCTTGGTACATTAGATAGATTGTGAGCCCACCGGGACAGATAGGGAAAAACATTTGAGTCCCTGAATATAAACCACTTAGACTATAAGTGGTAAATAAATACTAAAAATAAAATAATAACAAGTATACAGTAAATACATGTTAATTGTGATTCATATGTTGTTTTTAATGACTTTATAAGAATGAAAAGATAAAGTTTTGATATTTTGATATTTTAAATAGGTAAATTGCAAAATTTGACTATCCTGATCACAAAAGCAAAGCCATTTCCTATACTTTTTAGGAAATTACACTAATATTGTCCAAGAACTAAAATCATGTTATTCAGAATGCCACTATGCAGTTTTTGTAGGGATAAGGTTATATGATCATATTAAAACAGTAAATGATAGCAGATAAAGCCCCACGTGGTCCATTCTGTCTTCCCAACAAAGTGGCCAGAGCTGCACCCACCACTCTACATATGTGGGTCCCAGTCACCCATGCTTAAACACTGGTTGTGAAGTCTCCACTAGAGAGTTGCGCGGGGACAGAAATTCCACCCATCTCCACCTGTCTCCACCAGTATCCCGCCTGTCCCTGCCCATTCCCGCCAGAATCTCCTATGTACCCGCTTGCCCCCTCAAGGAATCTCCTCCATCCCCGCCCTTCCCAATGAAGAATCTCCTGTCTCCGCCCATCCCCCCATAAAAGTTACTTGTCCCCATAAAAAGCAGCAATTACTTCTGACAGTTGTTTATTTTAAAGTCTTAGTTTATTTAAACCATCAATAAAATACAATATAAACAAATAACAGTGAACAGAAATAATTACTGGAAAGAATTAGAATAGACATTAGGTCATGTGACTGTAGGGTTAACTATTTCTTGTTAAAAGAAATATAAGAGTTGTTTTTTTGGCAATATAAAGCTCATATCTGTAGAGCAAGCAAATCTGGTTCCACCATCTGGCATAGGTAACTTGTGAGAGGTCCTTCCAAGATCTGCAAATTGTGGTCAACTTTGGGTGACCTATTTAAAATCTGAGTGCAAGTATTGCTACACTTGCTTTCTCTATCAGGATTTCAGTTTTTAAAAATGCTCTTTCAGAGTGACTCTGAAGATTCATCAGAGGCAGCACTGATGAAAGACATATAGGATGAGTATCAACTTTTCTGTTCACTTCCAGGTTTTATATGCATAGTTAGCAGTAGACACAACCACTGACATATACATCTACATTTTCTATCTATCTTTGATAGTCTCGAATGACTGTTTTGGGCATAATTTCTGAAACGCAGCTGCTTGCCTTGCCAATATGTGTTTCACACAACGAGTGGTGGGTGCTTGGAATGCTCTCTGGAGGAGGTGGTGGCAGAGAATACTGTTCTGGGTTTCAAACGCAAGAACACTTAATTGGTGCTAATTAATATTATTCTATAACTTGACACCTATCTTTTCCATGCAAAACCCAAAGGAGGACAAGGCCTTGGAAAAGGTATCGGTGGGTTAAGGGTGTTCCCAAAAGTAAGGAACCAAGCTGTAGAATAGCACCGATTTGAGCTTAACTTTGGGCCTTATCTGTTTCTATCAGGCATCAGTTTGGCACTCATAGTTAGGTGCAATCTGCATGCTGTGCCAATGTTTTATGAAGGTTGAGTACCGTTTAAATAACAGGGACTCAGTGTGGATCTTTAAAGTGCCGTATATAAAATTTCCCCTTTGTGTCTACAGAGAAATAACCAAAAAAAACTCTGGACTTTATTTGAAAGTATCAAAGTTCCAAAGGTACACTAAAATCATCCACATAAAATAATTCCATCCACATAAAAGTAAATCATCCACATAAGAGCCTTAAAGGACCTAGTCTGCTAGGGATACAGGACCCAACACGGTCCGCGTTTCGACAAAAAGTCTTCTTCAGGGGTCCCTGGGGTCCTATAAAGGTGAATACGTGAGAAACAATTGTGTGGTGAACCGGAAGTGAGACACTGCTTGCATTTGCAATGGAAATGGGGAAATTTTTTTATACGGCACTTTAAAGATCCACACAATCACCCAACCAAAGTGGTTACATAATGGACATTGGAAGGAAGCAAATGAGGACGGGGTCAACCAAAGGTGAAGCACTTTTAAAAAGGGCTAGGAAGTTTTGGAATCAATTGAGTAGAAGCACAAATCATCACACAAAACTGAAATTATTGGAAATCGGGTATTCAATGCTCCAAAATGGAGTAGTAGGAACTAAGCCTAAGACTTATGCACTTGACCAGAATGCAGCAAAGTCTACCAGCCTGATTAGCATCTTTAGATGATAAATTACATGCAGCGTACTAAATTAGCCATCGGGTAAAATTATGTGCTGCAATTTAACACTGGTCAAATTTTGCTCAGACAATGATGCATGAGTTTCAACATTTTAACAGAATTTTTTAATTACTGTGTTAAACTAAATAATAAAGAACCCTATTCTGCTATGTGGTTTTTTTTTTCTCTCTCTCTCTACGTAAAATCCCTCCGGTCTCAAAAAAAAAAAAAAAAAAGAAAGCCTAAAGAAAAATTGTGGGCCATTCATGCTATTTAATATGCATGAAGGCCATCAATCAGTCTTCTCCTTAATAGGGCATACACCATCTTGCATGACCCAGAACTCCAATTTGCATTAAGGTTTTTAATAGGACACAAAGGGTCAGATTTACATTTGGGGGCGAAAGTAAGGGGAAGAAGGGCAAAGGGCCTTCAGATTAGTTAGCTTGAAAAATTTTTAAAACAGCAATTCTTTTGCTCAAAAATTTGGTTTCCTACAACTCCTCTGTGAGAATATAATTCACAGAAAAAAATATTACATTAAAAAAACCCAACAAAAAAGCCCTGCTAAAAATGTACCAAGGAACTTTTGTCTGATTCTTAAACTTTTGTGCATAAGTCCCCAGTGCATTTCTAAAGAAAATTTAGTTTACACATACTTTCCTGATTATTTATGCATTTACTTGCTTGCTTTTTAAACCTTGCAGGAGTGTAAAGTTATTTCAAAAGTACAATACTCCCCCAAAATTTGTGAGTGTTCCGTTCTAGGAACCCCCACTAATTTAAAAAAAACTGCGAATGCGGTTTTTCGTCTGTCAAAAGGTAGGAGAGGGGCAGCTGGAACGCCGGCGGGTGAAGAAAATCACTCACGGTCTGTTCCGACCGCCTCTTCCTGTAGTAAAGTCAGGCTACACCAGGGATCTCAAAGTCCTTCCTTGAGGGCCGCAATCCAGTCGGGTTTTCAGGATTTCCCCAATGAATATGTCTTCCACTGTTCTTCATGCATTGCAGTTACTGCAAAATTCCATTATAAGGACATTGTGTGATGTCTGAAGGAATTATAAGGACAGTTGTGATGTCCTTCAGACATCACAACTGTCTGAAGGAAATATTTATATTTGCCCCATGAAAGGTAAGCAGACAAATGACGTCGTACCTTCAACTTAAAGTATGTCTTCCTCACCACCGCAGACACATGCTGTCTGAACAATAACTTATGCTGTCTGAATGATAACTGAGAATCAAAAATCACTCCCAGATAACATATTTCAGTGGAAACTTCAACTACAGAGCCCAACAGCATAGCTGAAAATGCCAAATTCTGCTGAGGGTCCTCTGGAGAGGAACATTAAGGTTGTCTTGTCAACATTCAATCTCAGCCTATTCTCATTCAACCACTCATTTATACGCATCATAGTTTCATTCAAAACTTTAACTGCCACTGTCATCGAATCATGCATGGGGAAGAAAAATTGTATATCATCAACGTAAACTCATTAAGGGTATCTAACAGACTATACAGCAGGCCCAGATACAAATTAAACAGCATTGCTGACAGGACCGACCCCTGTGGGACCCTGTTATCTTATATAACGCTGACTGTGTCCCATTAACCATAACTTCTTGTGTCCGGACCTGTAAAAATGATTCGAATCACCTCAATACAGTTCTTGCCAGACCACAAGAACTCACCCTAGACAAGAAAATCTCATGATCTAAAGCAGGGGTGTCCAACCTTTTGGCTTCCCTGGGCCGCATTGGCCGAAAAAAATATTTCTGGGGCCGCACAAATGCGCAAACGCTGCAGCAAGACAAGAGGGAACCGGCAAGACGGTAAACACCCAGGAGCAGCAGAGGACAACACTGTATCGCCCTTGACTGGGGCCGCACAAAATACTTCACGGGGCCGCATGCGGCCCTCGGGCCACAGGTTGGACACCCCTGATCTAAAGTATCGAACGCAGCAGATATGTCAAGGCAAACCATGATATATGAACTCCCACTTAGATACAGAACTAGAAATATTGAATCAAGCATAGTTATAATTTCCATACCTGTTTCCTTTTGTTTATAGGGATGGGTGAATTGATTCAAATGAAATCCAAGGGAATGTTTATCTAGAGCACTTGATTTCTGTTTAGCACAGAATGCTTTATCATCATCATGATTATCATTATCATCTAAATTAGAAATAATGCTGTCTAATTCATCACTTGCATCTTCATCTTTGTTATCATCATAATGCTCTCCAATGACAGAGGTGGACCTCACAAATTTGGAATCATTGTTTTAACAATTTTTCATGTGATGGCATAATAGAAACATAGAAACATGATGCTAGATAAAAGCCAAATGGCCCATCCAGTCTGCCCATCTGCAACAAACTCTCAATATCTTTGAGAAATGATGCAAGAACATCATATGTGTGGGAACCCTTCAATCTTAAGGACAGACAAGCAGACTTCCTTTCTAAAGACTATCAATCTACTGAACAGTCACCCCAATGCAAAATTTTTCATAGGATGACCAGTAGTCTGATGTGCTAGAGACATATGTCTGTTCACCAAGAATTGTAACAAGTTTCAGCTTCAGCTTCACCTCCTCTTCAAAATGAGCCAGCTCATGACTGTTTTGTTGGGCTGGAGATCAGTAACCAAGCAACCCCAAAGTTCTCACAGGCTGTATTCACTGAACAGCAAAATTTAAGATGATCCACTGTTTGTGTGATGAGGTTTGCAATAGCAAAATCATGTTCCAGGTTTTGCTGTTTAATTTAGTTTATTTATTTTTAAAATTTACCCTAGGTGATTTACAAAAAACACATTCATACAATACATTAATAAAAATATTTCCACATATTATAACATACTAGCTGATGCCCCGGCGTTGCACGGGTATTTAATTATAGCAATAACACTGTAAATGGATTCAAATAAAGATACTTTATAGTGGTGAATGAAATTATTTTTTTACAGCTTTATAAAAAGTACAATATTCAAATTATAATGTGAAATATTTGACAAAATGAATACAATACAACTAACACAAAATTTGATTATAAACAACATTTTTAGTTTCACCTCCAGGAGCAAGAACATATAAATTCTTGGGTGAAGAGACCCCCAGAACATATCACCCCAGTTAGTGAGGGATCTGCATACCAAGTTTCGTTCAAATCGGTCAAGCCGTTTTAGATTTACTGTGAGAATGGCAGCTGTTTACATTTTTTCCATTGACATGAATGGGTGAAATCTGATGTTCTGTTTGTAGCTCCGCCCACGTGTGCAGGTGGGCCGCGAGACCCCCAGAACATATCACCCCAGGTAGTGAGGGATCTGCATACCAAGTTTCGTTCAAATCGGTCAAGCCGTTTTTGCGTGATCGCGGCACATACACACATACACACACACATACACACATACATACCTCCGATTTTATATATATAGATTCTTAAAAATACTGCACCATAACAACAAGCTCAATCCCTGCTGCATAATCCCACTAAGTACTTTAAGCAGTTCCAAATGCTTGCACCGACAAATTTGAATTTAAAGCTTTTCTAAATTGTAGCATAGATGCACAAAACTACAAATATCCTGGGTAAGCATTCCACAGCCGAGGTCAACATATATATATTTTTAAAGTTTTTTTAAGTTTTAAGTTTTTTTTAAGTTACAGCATGACATCCTCGTGTCAGATCTGGATCCATCTCTTTCTTCTGATCATTCACTCTCAGAGATCTTTTTGAACAATCCAGGTAGTGTCTTTTATGTCTTGCCTCTGTTTTTAATTTTTACTTTATATTGCAAGCATCAGATGTAACTGAGATAAAGCAGTAAAACCTGTTAAATTATCACTTTGGTAAAAGTAAAAGTAACAACTGTTTCCAGTATTTCTTTACAAGTAAAAGTTACAAACATTTTACATGTACTTATGTACAGTAAGTGCAGTAGTTACATTTACTTATTTTTATTTTATGTAAGTGCAGTAGTTACATTTACTTATTTTTTTTTTTTTTTTATATAATATTGCATGTATGGGCCAGCCATGCATGTGCTTCCATACTTAAACATACCTTCAATGTTTTTACCCCTTTATGAACCATCAGGATCTTCATGCCTACTGCAACCTTATTTTATAATTATCCATGTATCTCCTATACATTTTTCTTTTTTTTTTTTTTACACTTTTCCTGGGAGAAGGAGGTACATCTATTTTACTTGGCATTTACACATACAGCCTTGGTCTTATAAAAACACATCCTATTTTCTAAAACGATGCTGCACGACCTCACAGAGAAACTCATTTGCTTACGTACCCTCCAGTCTCACAGCCAATATTTTGGCTTTTGCAATTTTTGAGACAAAGTTGTTTCATATTAAATAACATGCTCATCTAGTTATGTTCCTAACTGGACCAGCCTTTAAACCCAGTGCCATCAACTTTACTGAATAAACTAAATATTCTAACTTCATTATTACTCAATAAAAGGTACTTCGTCCCAGCCGATCCTGTTCCTTGTACACTAGTGAAGGATTCACGACAAGCACTTCTTCCTTTCTTTACATCCTTCATGGAGGATCTTTTCCTTAAGTTATAAAGAAGCTAGAGTTCATTTAGATGCTTGTTTTTGACCCATATATATTCAGCAATTATCATCCCATTGCTAACCTGCTTTTTGTATCTAGGGTGGTAGAAAATATTGTGCATAACCAGCTTATTGACTTTATCAATAAAACCAATGTTCTTCATCCCAGACAGACTGACTTTAGACACTTTCACAGTATCAAAACAGGTACTCAAGAAATGGTTAAATACCTCTCATTCATAGAAACAGAGAAACATGATGGCAGATAAAGGTAAAATGGCCAATCCAGTTTGCCCATCCGCAGTAACCATTATCTCTTCCTATCTCTAAGAGATCCCACATGCCTATCCCATGCTTTCGTGAATTCAGACAGTCTCTGTCTCCACCACCTCTTCTGGGAGACTGTTTCATACATCTACCACCCTTTCTGTAAAAAAGTATTTGCTTAGCCTTGCTTACTCCTGAGCCTGTCACCTCTTAACTTCATCCTATGCCCTCTCATTCCAGAGTTTCCTTTCAAATGAAAGAGACTCAACTCATGCACTTAGACTAATTTTTATCATTGGTGAGATTTGTACTCCATTTATAGACTTGAGTATATTCTTCTCATTCTTTCCCCACTCAACTTTACTCACACTCATGATCCCATAATGTCTGTCCTTGTCCTCATGTTCAGCATTTGTTTTCCTCTCTGAGCACACTACCAAAACCCTTATCCACACTCTTGTCACCTCTTGCCCAGATTACTAGAACTTGCTTCTCACTGGTCTTCCACTAAACCATATCTATAGGATTCGGCCAATCAGAATCTTAGGCCACTCCCAGCACATCCCAGAATGCACTGGGAGTCAGGCCTAAGATTCCTGTTTGCCCAGGCGCCCAAGGCCCCTCCTATAGGGCCTTAATCTGTGGCTACCCCACTAACAATCCAAAGGATCAAAGGGGGCTAGGGACTGGGGATAGGAAGATTCACTGTGAAGAAGATGAAGGGGACAGAGTGAGATTCACTGTAAAAGAGATTTAGGGTCAGGAGTGAGCATTCATTGTTAAGAGGATCAGGGCAGGGGTAGGTTTGTCAGATTTTCTGCTGTAGAAATCCAAACACATGGCGCCCCACCCCATTCTGCCCCAGCCCTGCCCTGTTATGCCCCCAGCCCCACCCCCACATAGCCTCATTTTTCTTCTCTGACCTCCAGGCCGCATCTGGAGGGCCTCCGAGCATGTGTGGATGCATGTGACGTTTTCCATGCATGCTCAGAGATCCTCCAGATAAAGCCGGAGGTCAGGGCTTTCCAAAACCCAGACAACCTACCGGGTTTTAGAAAGTCCATCTGAGCACCCAGACAGTCCTCTAAAAAGAGGACATGTCCAGGTTTTCTGGACAGCTTGTAACCCTAGGTAGGAGAAGTGATTTTGGTGTTAATTTGAGGTGAGTTATTTTCATGTACAATATGTATTTTCCTGACCTACAGCCTCTGTTTATACCTAAGTGATTTGTTCAAGATGAAAAGGAGAACCCATGGTATCTGAATCCTGGTTTCTTTGGTTCTCAGCTCACTGATCTAGTCGCTAGCCTACTTCTGTAGGAGTACACTGTGAAAGGGATTGGGGGGGGCAGGGGTGGGGCTTCACTATGAACAGGATCAACAAGGTACAAGGGGCAACTGTTTTCCACACCAGCCTGGCCATCTAAAACACTGTATCTCAAACTGTGTGCTGAGACACACTAGTGTGCCTCCTGAGATTCCAAGTGTGCTGCGGCACACTGAGGAGGAAGAGAGGCACCTGACAGCTGACTTCCCTATGCGGAACATCACCAGCGCTGCCCGATTTGCTGAAGGCCTGCATGTTTCCCCCTTCTCTCTAGCGTCCTCCAGCTTCTCCCCCTGGCCTCCTGGTCTCTACTTTAAAGCTAATTACAGCAGCCTACAGAGGATCGCCGGTAGGTAAAATGATTTTATTTTCAATATAGTGATTGAAATATGTCAGTTTTGAGAATTTATATCTGCTGTATATATTGTGTGTATATGAAAAATGAATGGAAAATATTGCATTACAATTAGTAAAGGGGATGGGATCTGGGGGCAGAGCTTGGGTGGGCCTAGGGAGGTCTGTGGTTGGGGTATTCAATTGATATTTGTTAGATTCAGGGGGCACTTAGCTTGAAGTAGTTGAAAAACACTGCTGTAGGCAATCAGCTGGCGCCAGTACCTCTCCTTCGGCCCTCTTCCCTGCTGGCACCCCCTACTGGGGTCTCAGGGTCCATCTGGAGGGCCTCTGCACATGCACGGACATCGACATGATGATGTCACGCATATGTGTGATGTCATCACGGTGACGTCCACGCACTTCGGGGTGCCCCGGCTCGAGAAAGTTTGAGAGACATTGATCTAAAAGGGAGCGGGACAGTCCTCCGTTTTTGTGTTGCTGCAGTCAGGAATGTGTGATATTCCCAGCTATAGCACAAAATGAAATTTGTCATGAGTCACTAACCTAACCTTCGGTACTGAGGTCTCACAAGTTAGCTACTTGTGTGGTAAAATTTGCTGCAGTAAGATGCAATACTTTGTGCAGCTTAGTAACTACAAGCCTGAGTCAGACCATATAAATACCAGGTCGACATTCACTGAGAAGACATTCTGTTAGCTTTAATCTGTGATTCTGAGTGACATCAACTTAACCAGATATCTCTTTGAGTATCCAGTGAAACCAGATAAGGTGTGACTGAATACTCACTCTGCTTTCAGAGTGATAGCAACATAGTTGTATCCAAGTAAAATCAAATGATCAAATAGACATTTTTGTATTGTTCTAACCATAACGGCATAAATTGATGTAAATATTCTTGACAAATGCAAAGTTGCAGTACGATCTCTGCCGTAGAAACGGCAAACACATGAAGAACTCCAGTTCTGACTTGCAAAGCAGTTTACAGATTTGATCATTTCTTTAAAAAAAAATAAAATAAAATAAATTGAATCTATGTTCAAACACATACACAATAATGTCTTGTCTATTAATAGGAACGCGGTGTCAGACTGTCAAGAAAATGTTTTTACAATTAAGTAATTTATTACATTTTGAAAAAGAAAAATCCTTGACAAATACAGATTTCTTCTGTCAGTTTGACGTGTCTGCTTTGTGCTTTCTGTTTTGTTTTGAAGTGTGTTTTTCAAGTACCTCACATACTGCTGTCCTGGCAGGCAGCATTGATCTGATCCTCTAAAAATACAATCAATTAACAATGCTCCCAAAGTACCTTGGAAGGGGGAGGGGGAGAATAAAAAGTAAAATGATAGAAGCCGAATGATGACTTTAAATTACCTGACATCATTGTTCTGTATTATCATTAGAATCATGTAGACTGCCAAAGAACTCATCTACTTCAGACATGTAACATAATTAATTCTGAGCCACCACTCAGAATTACAGATCTGTATGTGAGCTCAGGTGAGATGCGTATTCATATTTGGAGGAAGACTTTAATCTTTTATTTTCCATAGCTACCTTTAATTTGGATTGGAGTACAAATATTCTTTGATAACGAAATTCCATGGCAGCATTACCATACACTAATATTTAATCACTTTTTCATATGCAATATTACCCTGATTTTGCTTTAAAATTTTATGTCCGATATGGCTGCACATTTTTCTTGCTGATTGATTCTCTTTATTACTCCTCATTTTATTTATGCAGTTAATTTTTTTTTTCTCTGCCTATATTTTAATGAGTAGTTTTGTTCTGTTACCGTCCGTGGAATAAGAGAATTCAGCATACCTGCCTAAATAAGATGCTCGAGATCACCGAGGAAAGAAATTGACATTTTACTTTACCCTCAGCATGGAGCCAGGGGCAAAGTTTGATCTGAAAACTTGCAAATTAACCAAAACTGTCACTCAGGAGTTATGGGTCTGAATGCAGCAAAATATGTTCTTTGAAGTCCTCATTTCAGCAAAATTATTAAAAACTTTATATCTAATTAAAATTGTAACTGCATTCCCATTTTTCAAAATCTCTATATCCTCAGGGCCAATTGGGATGAGTGAATTTGCACCCTCCTCTCTGCAGCACACTGAAGTGCTCCTACAGCAGTATCAGATCATTACCATCTCCCCAGCTGAGAGGGAGCAGCCATTATCTTGCAGCATTATTAATCTTCTTGTCTTATCAACTTGCAAATCACAAGCCATTGAGCCTTATGGCATGGTACTGGGTCCATAGTTATTCATTTTGTAGGTCTACCTAGCCTTTGAGTCTCCTTAATCATCTGAAGATTGTCAGTATCTTACCTCAGCCTGCCCTCATGGCCCTTCTCAGCTCCTCTGAAAAGTCTGTGATGTTCTCTTTAAAAAGGGGGTCTTTATATTTCTTTAAAAAAAAAAAAAAAAAAAGAAGAGACAGAGACAGTAAGGAGGATAAATTTCATTAATGGATGTGAATTAACATCCTACCGCCAAGAGCTGACCCTTTATCCTGACATGTACATCTACGTCATTCTTGTCACTTCTCCCCCCATTAATATTCTGAAAAAGACCGTGCATTGAACAGAGTAGAATAAGATAGTTCCCTTAAACAGGCACCGTTGACCCTAGGTTAGAGATTTTTCTTTAATTTGCTTTTCTTAAAAATAAAATATTAATCACCTTGGAAAAGGCAAGCAGAGATTCTTTACATTTTCATTATATTCCGTTTATAATATTGCATTCATTAAATTAAGTCACTGAAGATTTTGAGCACTTTCCATGCAAAAGTAGCTATCATTGAAGAGTAGATAAAATAGGTAGATGCACTTTTGTAAAAAATATAGTGGGGGGAGGGGGGAGGACTACGGTTTACGTCTATGGGCTTCCTGCTCAGCTGGAAGCAGGACTAGGAACTGGTGCCATGAGCATTCACTTGCAACTACTTGTAGGTTTTTTTCTACGTTTATATGCTCTCCACATTTTAATGTGCATTGTATAGATCTTTTAAGTAGCATACTATGCTATGAGATGTGCTGTTATTTGAATATTTTTACTGTTGTAATTGTCTATTGCTTATGAGCAGTTTATACTTGATACACACCACTTTGGGTGAATTTCTTCAGAAAGACAATAAATCCTAATAATTAATTAGTAACAATTATCTAACCCAGACACTGCAGTGACATTTCCCGATGGGAGCTATGAACCAGGACTCCTTCTGAAAAGCTGCAATCATGGGTTCTAAATCTAGCCACTGGGTGTCACTGTTGCACAATTACTGTAATTTGCTTCTACCCAGGGGTTGTGAACTCTATATCCACACCATTTTCAACCCTAAGCAGCCCTAGGAGTAAAAGTCTTGACCCGTAAACCAAACTCAGGTCCACCGCATGATTGTGCAAATCACTGCCACAGGGCCACCTGATCTTACCTCAAATATATTTTTGAAAGCTACTGAACATTTTTATGCATAATATAAATTGAGTGTATTATATATAGTTTCCCTCATTTTTAGTTGTGTGTCTGTCTTTTCTGTCTTGACAGACTGAGAACTATTCTTTATGTCTGTACAATGCTGCAGGTGTCTAGTAGAATTAGTACTGTTAGAACTCTGGAAAAAAAAACCTTAGCATATAATTATTAGGAGTGCACAAGCCAAAAATATTAATTTGATTAATTTTTTTCCTGTATTGTTAACAGGATTTTTCATTGTGTTCAAGCAGTGGTGTAGCGAGGATAGGAGGCGTCCTCTCTGCCCCCTTGCTCCTTCCACACCACCCATGCCCCACTTTCACCCTCACTTCCCACCCCCTACCTCTTTAAATCTTCACCAGCACGAGCAAATTCTCTGGCTTGCTGCTTGTGCTGGCGTTGGCTTTTCCTCTTATGTCACTTCCTGGCCCTGTGACCCAGAAATGATTTCAGAGGGAGCCAGGCCAGCGTGAGCAGCAAGCCAGAGTAGTTGAGTACACTGGTGAAGATATAAAGAGGTACCAGGGTGGCTGGGAAGGGAGAGCACGAGTGTGGCATTGGGGGGCGGACAAGTGCTGGCACCCCAACCAAGACGGCACCCAGGATGTTCTGCCCCCCACTATGCCACTGTGTTCAAGTTTTTAATTTTCTTTTTCATTTTGAGGACAATAGCATCACTAGTATATTCTGTTGCACGATAGAACACACTATTTCCAAAAAGTATACCTTTTTGCTCAGAGGAGTGCATTATTTTTCAACACACAGTATTGATAAATAGTGTGCATTACTGAGCAATAGTGTAAAGTACTGAGAAATAGAGCATACTGGGTCTCTTTTACAAAGCCATAGTAGTGAGTCCCAGTTCAGCAAATGTGGTGCAGCCCATAAGAAACTGAATGGGCTGCATCACATGTGCTTTATGGGAATTGCTACTGCGGCTTTGTAAAAGAGGCCTACTATTAAATGTGTGTAATCTGCCTGGAATTTTAAGCTAGAGTGGACTATAAATAAAATATGTAAGGGGTGGATATTAAAGGAGATTTAACTGGCCAGAAACAGCTCCTAGCCAATTAAAACGCCTGTTTGGGGCTAACCGCTAATTTTCAGTGGCACTAAACTGATTAGGCCTTCTTTTACAAAGACACCTAGGCAACTGCCGCATGACAAATGCTCCAACGCCCATTCAACTCCTGTGCGTGTCAGGGCATTTAACGCACTTTGTAAAGGGGGGCCTTAGTGCCAAACTGAAAGCTGGCTGTCTTGGGGACATTCCGGGAACAGAGATGTCACTTGGCCCATTTAATGCTGGTTTAAAATAGGACCAGATGAACAACAGTCTTGTCTTTATGTGGTAATCCACAGCCTGTTACACTGAATACTGGCTCTTAAAACCTCAGAATTCGACATCAAAGCATTGAATTTCCGGGTTTAACGCTGGCAGTGATTGGCAAAATGCTGATCGTCTCTGGTTGAATATCGACCCCTAAACAATGCACTGTAGGACCCTTTTTCCAACAGCACTTAAGTGGGTCTTTCTCATGTGCTAAGGCCATTTTTACCACTGGGATAAAATGGCTGAATTCTCTATTTTTCTATTAAGGGCCACCTGCTAATTTTCTAATTGGCTGTGATCAGCACGCATTACTACTTACCACAACTTTGTAAATGGGTCCCTATAAGAGCAATACGGTGCACTATTTGCGCCATAGGGCACAGCATTTTAGACACAGGAAAAACATATTTTGTTTTATTTCCTGTCTTTATAACAATGACATGAAATTGTATGGGAATTGTTGATATTTCCCAAGTTTCAAACAAATACACATCCCTAATGACTAACCATCTGAAAAATATAACCCATCGCTTTGTAATGTATGAAAAAGGCGATTTTATCAAAACCCAAAGAAACTTGAAACATAAAGCAACATTTTAGGAATGTGAACAGGGCAAAATATTTTGGTTCTTTTTTGTTTTAATTGTGCTTTTTCCACATTTTAGACCTCTTTCTGGTTTGCTTTTGTTTTAAAAATAATAACATGCATTAGAATTTTTTACTCATACCACTCCGCTTATCATGTTAATTTAAATAGGTTGATGTACATTGTAAGCATCTCCCGCTCTACTAGGGAAACGCTTAGGGCCCCCCTAGGTTCGCCTAAAGCTACTGTCTAGCCTTAGGCATCTTAGGCAGGCTTGCAGGCCTCCCTAGGCTCCCAGAGGCACCTTCAATATAGGCGGCCTGCCTGGGGAGCATTTTTTTTAAACGTACATCCCGATTGGCTGATTAGACATGTGTAGGACACCTACAGCTGCCTGCAATTGGGGTGCAGTTTACAGAATCCGGGTCTTGCAGTATAGGCATGGTTGACTTAGGCATCATTAGGTGTCTTTGTTAGGCACCAATAAATTAGGCCAGCAAAACCCTGGCCTAATATACCAGCACCTACCATAAGGACACCTAGCGATGCCATTAAATATAATTCTATAAGTGGCGCCTAGTGGTTGATTGACAATTACATGTTAGGTGTGGTTAGGCACTGTTTATAGAGTCAAACCCGTGGAGGGGCATAATCAAAAGAAACGTTTAAGTCCATTTGGGGCCTAAATCACAAGTCGCACAAAGGTCCATTTTCGAAAAATATGTCTAACATTTTTTTTTTTTCAGAAAATCGGCCACTGAGACTGCTAAATCGTCCATCATTTTACCCCATTTTCATCCAAAAATTTGTCCAAGTCACAAATGCCTAGAAATAGACCTTTTGGGTGTGGGAGGGGCCAGAAAACACCCAGACATAGCACCAGAGTAGTGGGGTACCTTACAGGGCACTGCTGTGTGACATTTCCATTCCTAGGGATGAACCTATCAGGGTTGTCAGGTGCTAAACCAGTTGCCAGAGGCAGGAAACCAGCTGAAGGTAGAGCCTCAGAGGCTGCAGAAGTCAGGGCTGCTTATCCTGGAAAGAAGGAGCTTGACTCTGACCCAGAACCTATTCTAGAGCCAGAGCCTGACAGGAAAGCAGGCTCCCTTAGAAAGTTCAGTCAGGTTCCAAACTGTGATATACTCAATGAACTGAGAAGGAGCCAGAGAGCATACAGACCTGTGCTCCAGCCACATAAGCTAGGGAGTGGCTTGAACAGTTTCAAACATCTCTCAAAGACTGGGAAGCAGGCAGCTCAGGAGGACCTGGCAGATAGGGCTCTTCTGGTCAGGCAAGGCCCTGCACCCCAGGATACTACAGAGTTTGAAGCCCCAGAAGAAAGCATGGACATAGCATTTGAAATGCCTGGAGCCAGTGGCGTACCTAGGGTATGTGGCACCCGGGGCCCATCATTTTTTGACACCCCCCATGTAAAAAAATATTTTTTGTAATGACCATGAAACGGAATAAATGGTCAGAATAGAAACAGGCAGTGAAAATTTTCTTATATTCCAAACATAACATAACATAAATTATGTCTGAATTGTCATGACATCAGAAGTACATATGGAGTAGTTGCAGGTGATGCTTGGGACAGTTCTGATTGTGTTAGTTCGGTTTTATGTGTTTTTTGAATAGAAGGGTTTTTATTTCTTTTTTGAAGGTTTTGTAGTTTGTGGTCGAGGTCAATAGGTTGTAGAGTTGGGGGTCGAGTGTTGCAGCTCAAATGGCTAGGAGGTTGTCGAACAGTTTTTTCTTTTGACGTTTTTGGTTGGAGGGTGTGTGAATGGTGCGTGAGTTCTCCTATGTCTGTTTGAAGTGGATTGAATTATTTAGCTGAAGAAATTAGTTACCCCCTCATCCCACACACATTAATTCTCTTCCATTTTTGTTCCCATTATAAAAAACACTGATAAGTTCTCAGGAAAAAAAATACATTAAAATAAGAAGTGGAAACAAAGGCCCCTACAGATGAGAACATAACATAAGAATAGCCTAACTGGGTCAGACCAATGGTCCATCATGCCCAGTAGCCCATTCTCATGGTAGCCAATCCAGGACACTAATACCTGGTCAAAACCCAAAGAGTAGCAACATTCCATGCTACTGATCCAGGGCAAGCAGACACTTCCCCCATGTCTTAATAACAGATTATGGACTTTTCCTCCAGGAATTTGTCCAAATCTTTCTTAAAACCAGCTACACTATCTGCTTTTACCATAACTTCTGGCCACTTCATTTTTAAGTTTAGATCTTTCCTTTCAAACAGAGACCTTGCTAGATGTCAAATACAGCACAAGGTAACTTCACATGGACTTAGTTGTGCAGGAAATGTGAATCTCCTCATACACCCACCATATAGTGCAAAAATGTGCAAAGGTCTGTTTTTTTCTTTCGATCACTACATAGCCTAATGCCACACAAGCAGCGCTGCTACAAACATATTCTGTAGGTCAATGCTAAGGATAACAAAGTTTCCTTCCTTGGACCAGAAGGAGATACTGATAAACCACTGGAAGAGATCCCAAAACAACACCAAAAGACCCACTCAGTATGTGAACCAGTTGAGTGGAGTGGACTAACTGGGGGGTGGAAATGGGCCCGGAGTTTGCTCAGCAGAATTTACCAGACCACCTGTTCCTCTCAACACATTGACACGCTGCCACCACCACCACTAGGAACACCTCACTGGGTAGGCCAGCTACGCTATAAACTTTATAAAACACATTATTATATTTTCTTATAAAGCACATATTTTAACTGAACTCTCTGACATCCTCAGCCTTTCCATTCACAAAAATAGAAGGAAGAAAAGTTCCCATTTCCTGCTGTCTCATGTCCCCGGCCTATACAATATTTTTTTTCTGCAGACCCTTCAAAAGTCTGACCAAATCCTCGTTTCACTTGCATTATAAAGTACTGAGGATGCCATCTCTCCCCAATCCCAGGTCCTAAAGTCTAAGACAGTAGCGCAAACTAATGCTGCCAGATTCAGGAAAAAAAATTTTGATTCGATTCAGCCTATTGAATTGTTTTTTCAATTCAATTTTCCTGCCCAGTTGAGTGATTTTTTTCAAAACTCCTGGTGGGTTTTATAGCTTTTTCACCCCCTTTGGCTTCTCCTAACCACACTGGCGCTGTGGTGTAAATAAAATAAAGAAACAAAAAGGACTTTTCCTCTCTCTGTTAAATCCTAGCTCACGTTTGCAGTCCAACACCAGCTCTGGCAGGATACACATTTCAAATCTGACATATTGTAATCACAAAACAGAAAATAAAATTAATTTTTCTACCTTTTGTTGTCTGGTTATATTTCAAATCTTGTTGGTCCAAGGTTCTGGTTTTCTTCTGATAACTTGCTTGCCAGGGTCTCCTTCTTTCTTCTTTCTGCATGCTAACCATCCATCTGCCAACTCTGTCCTCCCTTTCCATTTCTCTTCCCTCCCCAGGAAGTCTGGTATCTTTCCTTTTTTTCATCTCCCTCCACAGATCCACCTTTTCTTAACTACCCTTTCATCCGGCATCTCTCCCTCCTTCCCCACCACCCCAGAGTCCACCATCTCTCCCTTTCTTTTCCCAATTACCCTCCTATCCAGTATCTCTATCCCTCCTCCACACTATCCCTTGTGTCCAATTTCTCTCCCTTTCTGTTCCTTCCCTCCCTCCCTAAATCCCATGGTCCATCATCTCTCTCCCTCTCCTCTATTTTCAGACCCATTATTTCTTCCCCCCCCAAAGTTTGGCATATGCACGTCTCTTTGAACACCCCCTTCCCTCCGTGTACTTCTAAACCAGGGTCCCCCCAAAGGCCTGTCCCCCCTTAAAGGTCTGCCTGTCCCCCCTTGAAGGCCTGCACCCCCCCTTGAAGGCCTGTCCCACCCCCTTGTAGGCCTGTCCCCCCCTTGAAGGCCTGTCCCCCCTTGAAGGCCTGCACTCCCTTGAAGGTTTTCCCCCCCCAAAGGCCTGTCCCCCCTTGTAGGCCTGACCCCCCTTGTAGGCCTGCCCCCCATGAAGGCCTGCCTGCCTGTCCCCCCCTTGAAGGCCTGCACCCCCTTGAAGGTCTGCACCCCCCCGAAGGCCTGCACCCCCCCTAAGGCCTGCACCCCCTCCCCCAAAGGCCTGTCCCCCCCTTGAAGGCCTGTCTGCCCCCCTTGAAGGCCTGCACCCCTTGAAGGTCTGCACACACCCCCGAAGGCCTGTCCCCCCCCTTGAAAGCCTGCCTCCCCCCTTGAAGGCCTGCCTGTCCCCCCCCTTGAAGGCCTGCCTCCCTCCTTGAAGGCCTGCCTGCCTGCCTATCACCCCCTCCCCCTTGAAAGCCTGCCTGCCTGCCCGCCCGCCCCACCCTGAAGGCCTGATGCCCTGACCCATCCCGAAGGACCGCTCGCCCCTCTGGCCTCGCCGCACCACCTATGAAGCAGCCGCAGCAGAATCGCGACGTCAGCGATCCCTGCGCTGCTTCCTGCGCTGCGGTCCCGCCCCTCCTCTGACGTCAGAGGTCAGAGGAGGGGCGGAACCGCGGCGCAGGAAGCAGCGCCCAAGCAGCTCAGGGATCGCTGACGTCTGGAGGTTTGGGGGGTCTTGAGGTTCAGGGATGTTGGAGGATCTTGAAGTTTGGGGTTTTGTTGGGAGTTCCAGCGAGTGGACATCCTTCTTGCCATTCTCGGATTTGAGGGCTGTCGGCTATTTGGGAGGGTCGATGGCAGGGGGGAGTGGGCATCCCTCCTGACACTTTTGGGGGTACTTGTTAGGGAGGGTCCCCTGCTGCAGCTGTCTCAGCTAATCATGGCAGGGGCATTTTCCCCCGATCAGCTCAGCCGACAGGACTTTCCAAAGCCATGGCTTTGGGGAGTCCTGCCAGCTCAGTTGATAGGGGATTCCCTTGCCGTGATCAGCTCAGTCAACACTGTCTACTTTTAACATTTGAGGTGTGATACCGGTGCTGGGTAGAGAATTGGGGGGTAAGGCATCTGTTTTTTAAGACAGATGCAATTCTGTATAGGATGCTGGTACATGATTCTTAGCTGCTTCTTAGGCAGCCACTGAGACTGGCATCCTATACAGAATCAGCCCCTTAGCGCTCACCCATGTTCACTGTAGGCCCCCCAAAATATTTGGATTTGGCTATGCTACTACTGAGGACTACAAATACCATACTACTATGGTAAATAAGAAACAGGGTAACAACAACTCAGTCTTATTGTGATAGCAAGTTGGGTCTGTAATCTAGAAAATAAATTACTAGTCATTTTTGGCTTTTGTGCGCCATGGCACTTACCAATCAAATTTCAGGATGGACCCTGAGGATTCAAGTATGGTCTATAATTTTGCAAAATAATGTAAAAATGATCTCTGAAGGACAGAACATTTTCACTTTCTGTTTCAAGAATCAATTTTAAAAAATGATGCAGTCTGAATAAAACTACTTATAACTGTGGGCATCTGAAATATCTGTATAATTTATTTGGATGCCAGGTAAGTTTACCTTGCTTGTTTTCAAAATTATTATATCCAAAATGATGTTCATCGTAGCCCTGCAGTTGATTGATTAATCAGTTCATCTAATCAAAGAGAGCATCATGCAAAAAAAAAAAAAAAAAGAGACATTATTATTACAATTAATTAGGTTTATTAGTGGTGTGAAATGTTTTTAAATCTTACCAATCAATCCCCCAAACCTTATGGCATCCTATGCTTTCAGTTAGGGGTGGGACAAGCAGGTATCACATGCTTTGTGAGTTCTCAAACATTGTCTGGTAGTAATCATAATTTTGAAACAAATGCACAACATTCCGGCTGGGGTTTAAAAAAAAAAAAAGATCTATTGTATAACTTGATACAACTGAATAATTTGACCAACAGTGCACTTTCTCAGGGTAAATTTGCTAAAGGGAAAGAGAAAATACTAGAGGACCAATATTCAGACTGCAGTGGGTGGCGAATATGGAAATTTAATTCTGGGCCAGATCCAGTGACCGGCATTGAATTTCCAGTCTATTTTTAGCCATTTTTAAACATAGCTGGTTATGCCAATATTCATCGGCTGACAGGCTAAGTCATAACAGACATAATAGACCTGCTATTATGGTCTATGGTCGATCAAGTGGAGCAAGTTTCATTCAAAGCAAGACAAGTCATAGGTTGCATACGCAGGGGTTTCGTCAGCCGAAAGCCGGAAGTCATTATGCCATTGTATAGATCCATGGTGAGGCCCCATCTGGAATACTGTGTGCAATTCTGGAGGCCGCATTATCGCAAGGATGTGCTGAGACTGGAGTCGGTTCAGAGAATGGCCAACCGGATGGTCTCAGGACTCAAGGATCTCCCATACGAGGAACAGCTAAACAAATTGCAGCTATACTCACTCAAGGAGCGCAGAGAGAGGGGGGACATGATTGAGACGTTCAAGTATCTCTCGGGCCGCATAGAGACGGAGGAAGATATCTTCCTTTTCAAGGGTCCCACGACAACAAGAGGGCATCCGTGGAAAATTAGGGGAAGGAAACTACGAGCTGACACCAGGAAATTCTTTTTCACAGAAAGGGTGGTTGATCGCTGGAATAGTCTTCCACTGCATGTGATTGAGGCCAGCAGCATGCCTGATTTTAAGGCCAACTGGGATCGTCACATGGGATCTATTCACAAGGCAAAGGTAGGGGAGGGATCTATTCACAGGGCGAGGGTAGGGGAGGGACATTAAGGTGGGCAGACTGGATGGGCCTTGGCCCTTATCTGCCGTCTATTTCTATGTTTCTATGCTATTTATGCAGGTCTATCTGGAAACTCAATTTTGGTGTGCCTGTTGGGAGCCAAGACAAAGCTTGGGCAGCTCACTTCACATGTGAGCACTGCCCAAAAACTCTGGAAGGTAAGACAATTTTGTTTCTCACTAGGATGGCAGAATTTTCTGTTATAAAATTTCTTAGTATGTTTAATTTAAAAAATTGATTTAATTTTAAATTTGGCAATGTTATTTGAAAATATATCATATATGAAATACTATGTTGCAAGAATTTCATACACATATGTAATAGGTGAAATAAATTTATTGTTTTCATTACCACAATTTCATTTTGTTTTTCTATAGGATGGTACAGAGGGGAAAAGAGAGCCATGAAGTTTACTATCCCAAGAATTTAGTGGCATTCTACTGACCACTCAAGTGGCTGCTACATCTGCATGATGGAACCTTCCAAACATCGAATTGGCAAGCATGCATTTGCAATAACATATCTGGACAGTCTTTCATCCTTCGCCCCGGTGCCACATTGCCCTGAGCTCCCTGTGACACCTCTCCAGAGAGAAAGAGAGCAGCTGTCTTCAGAAGAGAACAGCAAGTCAGAGAGTGAAGGAGATGTTGTAGATCCAGTTTACAATATCACTGGTGCAGCTGATGAGAGAAACCCATACTATCCAAACCAAAAAGGCCTAATAACATGATCAGAGATCTTGGTCTCACCAAGTCCAATGCCAAGCCTTTGACATCTAGGCTCAAGAAGTGGAACTTGATGGATGAAAGTGTGCAAGACACATATCAGAGGAAGCATCACCAAGCTTTTTCCATCGTCTTCATCCATCAGGATGGGCTATGCTTCTGCCACAATGTGACCAGTCTGTTTGAAGCAATTGGAAATGCCACCCAAAAGAGTGGCATCTTTTTATTTGACAGCTCATCCAGGACCATCAAAGTTGTGCTGCTCCATTATGGGAACAAGTACCTGTCTGTCTCACTGGCTCACTCAGTGCACCTCAAATAGGATTACAACAGCATCAAGATCTTACTAGACACCTTGAAATATGATGAGTATGACTTTGAGGTCATCAGAAACTTCAAAATGGTGGCATTCCTAATGGGTCTCCAAGGTGGTTTTAAAAAGTTTCCCTGCTATCTCTGCCTTTAGAACATTAGAGGCACAAAGGTACACTAACAAAGCAGGACTGGCCACAGCAGACTGAGTTCTGTGTGAGGAGAAACAGCATTAAATGAGGACCACTGGTGGAACTTTGCACCACTGCACATCAAATTGTGCCTAATGAAACAATTTGGCAGAGCTCTAGATAATGGGTTGGAAGCTTTCAAGTACCTTCAAGTCATGTTCCCTAATCTGTCTGAGGCAAAGGTCAAAGCTGGTGTCTTCATTGGACCACAAATTTAAAAAAAAATCCTAGAGTACAATAAATTTCCCATGAAGCTAACTAGGAAGGACAAAGCAGCTTGGAACAGCTATGTTATAGTGGTTTGAGGCTTCCTGGGTAATCACAAGGCCCAAAACAACTTGGAGTTGGTTGAGAATCTGATGAAGAATTACAGAACAATGGGCTGTAGGATGTTTCTCAGAGCCCATATCCTTGATGCTTATCTTAAGACTTTTAAGGAGAACATGGGTGCATATTCAGAGGAGCAAGGTGAGCGCTTTCATTAGGATATACTGGACTTCAAACACTGCTACCAAGCACAATCTAATGAGAACATGATGGGTTAACCGGCGCCTAAGTTGGATTGCCTGTCAGTCATTTGAAGGCACCAGTTATAGAATCACAGCTTTGTGGAGTCCCTGCTGCTTAGCTGATGGGGGAGGGGGGAATTGAACTAATACATTTTGGACCTTGCTTGATGGTTGTTTATAAGTGGAGTTTTTTGCCATATGAAGATGAACTGAGGCTTTTTCTCTACTTTTTTTCCTTGTTTTTTGTTTATTAAGTGAATGAGTGGGTCTTTGTATGAGTGCTGTGGGTAGACCTGGTAGTGTCTAGGTAGGTACCTCCTATGGTTTCCAATAGGGCATAATTTATTAGTAAAATTAGGAAGGGGGAATTCCCCTGCCATGATTGGCTGCTGTGGTCTAGCAGCAAAGATAGGAACCTGAAATATAGGCCAGGGTTTTCCAGGTATACATTTTAGCCGCCTATCTTGGTATGAATCATAGAATATAGAAACATGATGGCAGATAAAGGCCAAATGGCCCATCTAGTCTGCCCATCCGCAGTAACCATTATCTCTTTCTCTCTCCGAGAGATCCCACGTGCCTATTCAGGCTCTTCTGAATTCAGACAGTCTCTGTCTCCACCACCTCTTCCGGGACACTGTTCCATGCATCTACCACCTTTTCTGTAAAAAAGTATTTCCTCTAGAGCCTATCACCTCTTAACTTCATCCTATGCCCTCTCATTGCAGAGTTTCCTTTCAAATGAAAGAGCATTTACATTACGTAGGTATTTAAATGTCTCTATCATATCTCCTCTCTCCCACCTTTCCTCCAAAGTATACAGATTGAGATCTTTAAGTCTGTCCCCATACGCCTTATGATGGAGACCACATACCATTTTAGTAGCCTTCCTCTGGACTGCCGCTTTAGCCCACCTAATGTCACTTTGGGCATTGGTCAAGCCTACTTTGGCTTTCTGCGGCCTAAAGTGACTGCCTAGCTGCGCTTCCAGCAGTCAGTTCAGACCCCTTTTATTTAGGCATCGGTAGACGCTTCAACACTGCCATTTCTGACGGCATTTTTCAATTATTTAGGCATCGGCAGGACGCCTACTGATGCCTAAGGTTAGGCACTGGTTATAGAATTTTCCACTTACTGCCCAGGAAAAAAAATTGTGTTATGATAGTGTTATCTAAATCACAGTTCTTCAACCGCCGGTCCGCGGACCGGTGTCGGTCCGCAGGAAATTTTTACCGGTCCGCACAGGACCGGCAAGATTGACTCATTTCAACTTCCTGCCGGTCCGCGCAGGACCGGCAAGATCAGCATCGGAAGCGTGCGCTGGGCCGGAGAGATCTTGGGGAGCCTCCGACAGTGGCTTTCTCCCCTGTCTGCAGCTCTCCTTTACTTCCCAGCGCAGCGATTCAAGAAGGCAGCCTCGGGGCTTTTGCTGAGTCGCAGCTGCCTCTGATGATGCAACTTCCTCTTTCCTCAGAGGCGGCGCGACCCAACAAAGGACCCGAGGCTGCCTTCGTGAATCGCTGCGCTGGGAAGTAAGAAGAGCTGCTAGGAGGGGAGAAAACCACTATCAGAGTCTGGGAAGCTGCTGGGCAGGGGGAAAAAGGGACAGCTGCTACTGGAAAGGGAGAAGGAGAGATGCTTCTGGGAGGGGAGGAGGGAAAGGAATCTGGGAAGCTGCTGGGCCAGGAAAAAAAAGGGACAGCTGCTACTGGAGAGGGAGAAGGAGAAGGAGAGATGCATCTGGGAGGGGAGGAGGGAAAGGAATCTGGGAAGCTGCTGGGCCAGGAAAAAAAAGGACACCTGCTACTGGAGAAGGAGAAGGAGAGATGCTTCTGGGAGGGGAGGAGGGAAAGGAATCTGGGAAGCTGCTGAGCAAGGAAAAAAAAGGGACAGCTGCTACTGGAGAGGGAGGAGAAGGAGAGATGCTTCTGGGAGGGGAGGAGGGAAAGGAATCTGGGAAGCTGCTGGGCTAGGAAAAAAAGGGACAGCTGCTACTGGAGAGGGAGAAGGAGAAGGAGAGATGCTTCTGGGAGGGAAGGAGGGAAAGGAATCTGGGAAGCTGCTGGGCAAGATAAAAAAAGGAACAGCTGCTACTGGAGAGGGAGAAGAAGAAGGAGAGATGCTTCTGGGAGGGGAGGAGGGAAAGGAATCTGGGAAGCTGCTGGGCAAGGAAAAAAAGGGACAGCTGCTACTGGAGAGGGAGAAGGAGAGATGCTTCTGGGAGGGGAGGAGGGAAAGGAATCTGGGAAGCTGCTGGGCTAGGAAAAAAAGGGACAGCTGCTACTGGAGAGGGAGAAGGAGAAGGAGAGATGCTGCTGGGAGGGGAGGAAGGGAAGAGAGTTACTGCTGGACAGGAGGAGGAGGGAAGGGAGAATGAAAAAAGGAAGGAAACAGCTGACAGAGAGATTAGAGGAGGGGAGAAAGTAGAGAGATTGATGATAGGAAGGGGTCAGCAGAAAAATAAGCAGAGGGACAACGATGATAGATCTGGTGTAGGAGAGATAAAAATGAAGAGAGCAGTGAAGATGGAATGAATCATGTAAAAAGGAGAGAGGGGCACAAGCTGGATGGAAAGGGGAGAGGGACATAGAAAGAAGACAGATACCATATGGAAGGGGCAGATGCTGGATTGAAGAGACAGAGAGGGCATACGCTGGAAGGAAGAAAGTGAAAAAAAGATTGAAAGCAGAAACCAGAGACGACAAAAGGTAGAAAAAAATAATTTTATTTCTATTTTGTGATTAGAATATATCAGATTTGAAATATATATCCTGCTAGAGCTGGTGTTAGACATAACTGGGGACTGCAAAACCCAGGCAGTGCTTCTTTAGCTTCCAGCTGGCTTAGGGTGCTCTCTGACCAGGGGGCAGTTGCCCTAGTTGCACTCCCCTAAAACTATTCCTGTCATGTGTTACTTCAGTATTCTGTTAGCATGATATTTCTGTGTAGCATTCTGAAATAATTTGGCTTGTTCAGTTTTCTTGATAGTAGAGGGGATATATGTTAAGGGGAGGGGAGACAGGGGTTTTGTTGATCCTTGCTCTGAATTATTTGTATTTATAAAATGACAATTCTACAGAATATTATTTCTTTTTATACTTTAATAAAATACATTCAATATAAAATTATAACTGAGGCTTGTGTGGATGGGATCAGATGATTTGTGGGGACCGAGCTCGCAGAGATGGGGCAGAAACGGGGTTTTTAAATTTTAGTCCTAGTAGTTTGCCGGTCCACAAAATAATTCTTTTTTTTCTGCCGGTCCACGGGTGTAAAAAGGTTGAAGAACACTGATCTAAATTATAGTAAACAGTTAATAGAAACATAGAAGATGAAACATAGAAGATGACGGCAGAAAAGGGCTACAGCCCATCAAGTCTACCCACTCTGCTTACCCACCCCCTGTCTATGCCCTAATGACCCAATTTCCTTATCTTGACCCTCGTAGGGATCCCACATGGGTATCCCATTTATTCTTAAAGTCTGCCACGCTGTCTGCCTCGATCACCTGCACTGGAAGCTTGTTCCAATGATCAACCACTCTCTCTGTGAAGAAATACTTTCTGGTGTCGCCATGAAATTTTCCGCCCCTGAGTTTGAGCCCCTGAGTTATGTCCTTTCTCTTTTATTATGTGCCTAATTTACCCCTCTTCCTTTTACAAAGGGGGCCTTGTTTACGTTATATAATGGACAAATTTAAGAGCAAATTAAAAAGCTTTCTTTTTAAGGATGCATTTGATAATTAGAAAGCCTGACTAGGAGTCTCACTTTTATTCCATTCTATAATTTCCCTGAAGCACATTGTTCTCTCCCTTCCTATTATTTTTTTTTCCCATAATTGTCTTATTTTCTATCAACAATTTGTATTTCTTTTCCCATTCTTTCCTCTTGTTTTAAATATGTTTGCAAGGTTAGTCTTTAATATGTTCTGCAAGGTTTTGTTTTTCATTTGTTTTGTTACTCTCTAAAATTTTGTAATTTTATTGATGTGTACATCGCTTAGAATTTTGAATAAGTGATCAATCAAATTTATAATAATCTTGTAAACTGGTTTTTTTTCTTTCCAGTTGTGGACTTAGAAACATAGAAATATAGAAACATAGGACATGACGGCAGAAAAGGGCCACGGCCCATCTAGTCTGCCCACACTAATGGCCCACCCCCTAACTACCTCCATGAAGAGATCCCACATGCCAATCCCATCTTTTCTTAAAATCTGGCACGCTGCTTGCCTCAATTACCTGTTGTGGAAGATTATTCCAGCGATCAACCACCCTTTCGGTGAAGAAATATTTTCTAGTGTCGCCATGAAATTTCCCACCCCTGATTTTCAACGGTTGCCCTCTTGTTGCCGTGGGTCCTTTAAGGAAAAAGAGATCCTCTTCCACCTCGATACGGCCTGTGACATATTTGAACGTGTCGATCATGTCTCCCCTCTCTCTGCGTTCCTTGAGTGAGTACAGCTGCAACTTACCCAGTCGTTCCTCATACGGGAGATCCTTGAGACCTGAGCCCATCCTGGTGGCCATTCGCTGAACCGACTCAACTCTCCGCACATCTTTTTGATAATGTGGCCTCCAGAATTGTACACAGTATTCCAGATGGGGTCTCACCATGGATCTGTACAACGGCATTATGACTTCGAGCTTATGGCTGACGAAACTTCTACGGATACAGCCCATGATTTGTCTAGCCCTGGATGAAGCTTTCTCCACTTGATTGGCAGTCTTCATGTCTTCGCTAATGATCACTCCCAAGTCACGTTCTGCTACAGTCCTTGCTAAGATCTCACCATTTAGGGTGTAAGTCCTGCATGGATTTTTGCTGCCAAGGTGCATGACCTTGCATTTTTTGGCATTGAAACTTAGTTGCCAAGTCTTTGACCAATGCTCCAGCAGGAGTAGGTCCTGCGTCATACTGTCGGGCATTGAGCTTTTGTCGGGCACTGTGCTTTCATCTGTTGTGCGGGTGCCTACTATGTTGCATAGTTTGGTGTCATCGGCGAATAATGTAATTTTACCTCGAAGCCCCTCAGCCAAGACTTGTGTTATAATGAACTGTATATATGTCTTTTGTATTTTATGGGGGGGTTGTTTGTTTTTTTAAATAATTGTGACTAGGATCTAGCTTTTCCTTTGTATTTCTTATACTATGTCATTGACTTTTCAATAAAAATGGAATAGAGAAAAAAAAAAATAAACAGGTCTATAAATATTAAATGTAACATATGAATTCTCTTTCCATATCATGACAGGTCTAGATATATTCATAACAATGCTTTTATTTGAAAGTGCTTTAATGTGTGTGATAATGAGGGTTTGATGTTTAAAATAAAAAAGAATCAATTACAAGATGTAAGTTCACGGTATATTAAATGAAAATTCTGATCATAAAGAAAGGTAATGCCTACTTAGAATTGCAATTTCTGTACTTCTGAAATCATCTCAGCAAGAATTATCTACCCGGATCAAATTGTAGCACTTATCAAAATCAACTGTATAGCCTCTCAAGTGCTCTTCTGAATCAACAAAACAGATGTATAGCAATGCAAGGTTGCAGGCAGATAGAAATAAATCTGATCTAGATGCCAGTCATTGCCCTCAGTCTCTTGAACCTAACACTTAATACGCTGGATGGAACAGATCTCTAGAGTATTATACAGTATATTTACTGTGTGGGCATGTGTGCTCCTGCGTAAGTATATAAAGATAAATGTACTGGTATATCTAAATGTATCTGTATTATTTTGAGCGAAATACAGGCTGGTGTTAAGCTGGACGCTGGTAAGTTCAAAGATTTAAGGAAGTGGATTTGAGCATATTCTAAAGGAACAAAGTATCCATATATTGTAAACATTAGGAAAAGCTTATTATCTAACTGGATCAGACTATTGGTGAACAACTGAGGATTTCATCAAAGGATAAGTGGACTATGAGGTCCTTTTACTACTACTAATAATAATAATAACTTTATTTTTCTATAAACATAGAGAGTAGATCGTGCATCATATTGTCGGGCATTGAATTTTTTTCGATTGTACTTTTGCCCACTACATTGCTTAGTTTGGCGTCATCAGCAATAGAAACATAGAAATTGACGGCAGATAAGGATCACGGCCCATCCAGTCTGCCCACTCTAATGACCCTCCCCTGCCTTTACTTTGCGAATAGATCCCACGTGTCGATCCCATTTGGCCTTAAAATCAGGCACGCTGCTGGCCTCAATCACCTGAAGTGGAAGACCATTCCAGCGATCAACCACCCTTTCGGTGAAAAAGAATTTCCTGGTGTCACCACGCAGGTGCCACAATCGTGCGACTTCTAGGCGGTTCACAACAAAGAGAGCTGGACAATCAACGAGTTACAACATGTAGATAGACAGTGAATTTACAGTATACAGAATCTTAAAAATGCAGCGTATTACAATATACAGTTTGTTTAGAATTTCAGAGGGGCCCTTTTAGAAAAAGTAGCGAATTACAGAATACAATTTTCAGAGGGGGCATAGTAGGAAAAAGAAATGGAGGTGGGGTTTGGAGTAGTTAATGTTTAGTTGATATGTCTGTCGAATAAGGCAGTTTTTATGACTTTTCTAAAAGCGACATAGGTCAGTCTAGCTCCATTAATGTAGTTGTCTAGCCAGTGTTGTTGTTTGTTTGCTTGGTACATAAAAGTTCTGTCCAGAAAGGTTTTGTATTTACAGCCAGTAATGTTTGGATATGCAAATAGTTTGCAGATTTAGCGCGAACTAAAGATTAGTATGTGCTAAATGCTAAGGCGTCAATTATATTCTATAGGTGCCTTAACATTTAGTGCACGCTAATCTTTAGCATGCGCTAAATCATTTATCGCGCCTTAATAAAAAGGACCCCTTAAGGAGGTGGGTTTGAACATGTATTCTAAAGGGGTGTCCAACCTTTTGGCTTCCCTGGGCCGCATTGGCTGAAAAAAGTGTTTCTGGGGCTTGCCAAAAGCGCAAGCGCTGCAGCAAGACAGAGGAGGGAGCCGGCAAGACGGTAAACAACCGGGGGCAGCAGAGGAAAACACTGCATCGCCCTCAATCGGGGCCGCAGGTTGGACACCCCTGTGAGGAACAGATAAAGTATCCACATGTGAACGTTGGCGATCAACTGAAGATTTCATCAAAGGATAAGTGAAAGAGTTTTTTTAATATTATAGGAGGGTTCTAACGGGGTGGGTAGATGAAAAGTGTATCAGATAAAGGATAAGTTTGTATCTAAAGAAAGTATATAATGAATATGTTTTGTAATTTACAATATAAGAATTGGATGTGATTTATGAGAAATTTTGAATCTCCTGTGCCAAATCCTACTGATATGAACACTTGATCTCTGATCTCATATTGCTTTTTTTATTATTTGTTATGCTAAACCTCAATTCCCATTATTTGTGTTCACTATTCATATTTGGATGAATAATATTTTTCATTATTTGGGGGGGGGGGAGGAATAGTCAAATATGCCATTTGGTACAGCTCTAAGGGCCTCTTTTACGAAGCTATTTAGCATGGGCCGCTGCCTTAACTGCCCTTAAGCCCATAGGGATTTAAAGGGCTTTGGGACCGTTGCCGTGCGGAAGTTGCTAGCATGGCTTTGTAAAAGGAGGGGGTAAATTATCTAGAAAAGTTTGAGTGTGCATAAGATGCATGCACAAAGAATGAATGGGCAATATGAACACAACAAAATTATCACAAATTTAAATCCATGCACCCCCTCTTGGGGTTTGGTAAGAAATCAACAGGTCACTATAGTTTGAAAATGGTGTTTTTGTCTACTTTAGAAGTGATTCTATCCATAGTGTTGTCTTACCTGATTAAAAACAATATTTTTTTTAAATGCCTACAATTTGGTAAAATTGTGTTTAAAATGAGTACAAACCAAACTTTTTTTTTTTTTTTTTTAAATAGCCAATCACACCTCCCTGCTTGATATACTGTAGATTACCAATTTAAGTCAGGCTTTAACATGTGGATATAATAAGGATCCGTCAAACATTATCATTTTAATATTCTATAGACTGGGAAAGTTATTATGTCTATGATAAAGTAAACATCTTCTAGAAACTCAAATTTTATAAAATCAGGTCAATAAATTAATCACCTAATTGTTTCTTTTTATATGGATCAAAAACTTTTAAAAATTTATCTTCTCTCTGCAAGAACTCCATTTACTATTCTCTTTCAGCTCTGATCAGGAGTTCAACTGTGCACAGCTTCTAAAATGCCTCTTGATTTTTCCCACATTAACTACTGTAGATAAAAGCTACTATTATTACTACTACTTCTAATCATTTCTATACTGCTACTAGATATACGCAACGCTGTGCATCAAAACATAGAAGAGATAGTCCCTGCTCAAAAGAGCTTACAATATAGTCAAGACAGAAAAAGTGGATAAGAAGGTGCTTCTATACACACTGCTCAGGTGGGGGAATTACCGAGGGAACGATAAGACAAATATTGATGCTTAATAAGTGGATTGGAGTTTGGAATTGAAGTGGACTTTGAGTCTGAACTTGAATATTGCCAGAGATGGAGCTTGACATACCAATTCTTATATTTGTTCCAGGCACATGGTATAGCAAAATAGAAGGGACGGAGTCTGAAGTTGACTGTAGAAGAGAAGGTTACAGATAAAAGACACCTGATGGGCGGAGAGTGCCTGGGAGAGAGTGCAGGGAGAGAGTGCAGGGAGAGAAGAGAAATACTGAGGAGCTGTGGAGTGAATACACTTATAAGTCATTAAGAAGAGTTTTGACTATATGCAGAAACAGATAGGGAGCCAATGAAGTGCTTGAAGAGAGGGTTTAATGTGGGCATAGCGACATCAGCAGAATATGAGGCATGCAGCAGAGTTCTCAGGTAACTGTCTCTAATCTGAACCTTTCTCCTCTACTGCCAGCTCCAGACTCCGTCCCTTCTATCGTGCTGCACCTTATGCCTGGAACAGACTGCCTGAGTCAGTACATCAAGCTCCGTCTCTAGCAGTGTTTAAAGCTAAACTAAAATCCCACTTTTTTTAGGCTGCTTTTAACTTCTAACTCTTACCAATGTCTGTTTCATCATTCCCTCTGTAAGAAATTCCCTAACCTTTATTTGTCCCATTTGGCTGTTTTGATAGGATTGTCAGCTCTATTGAGCAGGAATTGACTCTCAGAGCTGTATACCGCTATAGAAATTATAAGTAGTAGTAGTTGTACGTAAGGGCATAAATGTGCAGAATATCAGAACTTTTGTGGGTAGGTCTACACTTATGATGTTGAGTCACAACAAAGTTACTAGCACTATTCTGTAAGGACTCATGAAAGTGGCACTGCTCCAGATTCTAAATATGGCATCCAAAGTTGCATGCCAAAATTTTGGCACATGTCCAAGTTGCATACACAATTTAATTGATCAATGGGACCTTAAATAACATTATTCTCTTAGGCTAGGCATGTGGCATTAAATAATTTACCCATAGTACATCTAAGCTGGGCACTGATACTTATATCTGCTTTTAGCAGTCATAAGTATGGCTCCTAAAAGTTAAAAGTTACACACTGGATGCTAAATACTTTAGTGCTGTAGAATTCATCACTTCTGATTCCAAAGATCTACAGATTGTGTAACCTCTATTCTATTATAATCTTCCACCCTGAATTGAATTATTGTTTGCAATGTTTCCTCAGAGACTTGAAAGGAATTTTATTTTTATTTAATTATTTATATACCACTTATATCCTAAGTGGTTTACATCCTTAGGTCACCTACTGCAAAAACTAAATTTAAAGCACTATATATACGCAGGCAACATATCCATCCTAATCCTCTTAAATAACATCACAAATGAAATTATAGACAACCTCTCAAACACAATGATAGAAATCGAAAAATGGACCACCAACTTCAAACTGAAACTAAACACAGAAAAAACAAAAGTCTTTTTGGCGAGCCCCAATGACAAAATAACGAGAACATCGTTAAAAATAAATGACCACGAATATCCAATATCTAAAACCATAAAAATACTAGGTATCATACTAGATACACACTTAACCATGGCTGACCACACAAACTTACTAGTGAAAAAATGCTTTTACACGCTGTGGAAGCCGAGGACTATTATAAAAATACTTTGACACAACATCCTTTAGGTTACTGATGCAGTCGCTGATCCTATCCATCTTAGACTACTGCAACATCGTCTATCTGGGTATCCCACAAAAAAAGCAGTAAAAAAATTGAGATTAGTGCAGAACACTTCGGACTGAGAAAAACAGACCACATTAGCCCCTACTACAAAAAATTGCACTGGCTACCAATGGAGGCGCGAATACTGTTCAGATTTGCATGCATCTGTTTCAAACAAGTCTGGGGCCTAGCACCTTCCTACCTGCAAACACACTTCACTCTACACAACCCCACACGAACAACCAGAAACAAAAATATCTTTGCATACCCAAAGATCACAGGCTGCAGATACAAATCCTTCCTGGACAGAACCTTCATATTCCAAGCGAACAGACAGCAATCCTGGCTGGGAAACTGCATAAATGAACCCAAACAGACCTACAAATCATTCTGAAAATCAATTAAAACCACTCTATTCGACAAATTAATTGATTAAACAGACGACCCTCTTTCACTATGTTATCTCCTCACTGCAAACCCTAATTTAATCTCTCATAACTCCAGTTTCTCATAGATTCTTTCCCCATGTAACACCAATTTCGTATGTAACATTTATCTTCATGCTTTCTGTAATTCGCTGATTGCCCAGCCTTCTTTCATTGTGAACCGCCTAGAAGTTGTTTGACTATGGCGGTATAGAAAAATAAAGTTTATTATTATTATATTCAGGTACTTTATCATATTTCCTGGTGGGCTCAAACTCTATCTAATGTACCTGGGGCAATGAGGGGATTAAATGGCTTGTCCAGGGTCACAAGGAGCAGTGAGGGATTTGAATTCACAGCCCCAGGGTGCTGAGGCTGTAGCTCTAACCCCTGCACCACACACTCCCAAACTGATACATTTTAGCAGATCCTTAAGGAGAGAGAAACTGGCAGCATCTCCACAGAACAGGTGCACATAGAACATAAGACAAAATAATGCATTCCAGTGTCTGCTCAGTGAGATGTTGGAGCAACCACACAGTAGAAGATTGAAAAGTGTATCCAGGAGAAGCTTCAGTAACTCAATGGAGGGTAGAAGGAAGCAGTTAACCTGTTGACTTGGGTGGCTCTGTTGGCCATATGCAAGGCCTTGAGAATGTGCAAGGATTGAGAGAATGGATTGTGTAGAGGAAGCATCATCCTTCACAGAGGGAAACTGCATTAAGTACCTCTAAATAAGTTGAGAAAAAAGGAACAGACTCCATCTAATGCTTCTCTGCATCTGTGCAGGTGTGAGATATTTGCATCTTGAAGGAGGACCTGGTGATGCTGTAGATCAGGGATCTCAAAGTCCCTCCTTGAGGGCCGCAATCCAGACGGGTTTTTAGGATTTCCCCAATGAATATGCATTGAAAGCAGTGCATGCACATAGATCTCATGCATATTCATTGGGGAAATCCTGAAAACCTGACTGGATTGTGGCCCTCAAGGAGGGACTTTGAGACCCCTGCTGTAGATGGTCTGTCAATTCATCTGATCATGCATATCATAAAGTTTCTGTATTATATTTGAGAAAAGTGATGTGATCTGAATAAAAAGATCTCATCTCGTTTTCTTTTATGTTTTGTTTCATTTCTGTTTACTATTTGTGCTATGTCTGGAAGCTCCTACAACCTACACAGAATTGATACATGTCTTTAGTATGGATGATTCCCACATATAGCAGGAACAAGTGAATAGAATGGGTGACATCATCCACTTGTGTGCCTGATCCAATCTTGCTTTCATGAAACTAGGTTTATTGTTGGCTTTGTTTTTTTGTCATTGTTTATTTTCTGATTTGTTTTGTTAGTTTTGTATTTTGCTTATTTCTTATATTTTACTGTACACCGCTTAAAACCATTCCAGTCATTATTCACCCAGCAGTCATGAGCACTTTTCTAAGTGATGACTGCCAACTAAAATAGATACGGATAATCAATGCTGGCCCTTGTCTGGGCACCTACATTGCATATCCATCTTTGGTGATATCCAGAAGTTATATACGGTAAGTACAGCTAATATTCAGTATTGTAACCACACCTAACAGGGCAAATTTAGGACAGCTATTTGCATGATCCAAATTGAATGGTTAAGTTGCAAGTACATTTAACATTGCTGGTGCCTTCATAACTTTTGAAATGCCTAAATTGCATTCTCAGACTACCTCAGCACTGCTCATAGAGTGCAGAGTGGTTATAGCTGATATTCAGCTGTTCTGTCAGGATAAAAATGGCCAGCCAGCTCAAGATGCTGAATATATACACCATTAATATTTAACAGAGTATAAATGTTTTCAAATATGATGATCAACACTAGTATTTTCTGTATCTTCAAACATATATATATTGTGACCATCCGGGCGGTATTTCTGCTAAGGCCCCAGTTAAGGCTCAAGGTCAGGTACAAAGGAAAGCCAGGAAAGGAATGATTAAAATTCAGTCTGACTCTGTTTCCAACAATTTCCCTAAAGGCGACCAGAGGAAGTCGGATGCCTCTGACGATGAGGCAGATGATCAGTATCCAGGTCGCCACTGGGGGAGCCCAAGAGACACAGTGAAGGCTGCTGACACAGCTAGATTAAGGCATATCCCTAGGGTATATAAACTTGCAGTAGAGCACAGACAGGCAGACCGGCTAGGGAGGAGGTTTAAACCTGCCCTCCCTGAGATCCTCCCGGGGCTAAGCAGGTGCGCCAAGCCTACACCCATGCAAGTGGAAGAGTCTGGTCTCTCTCAAGACCCGTCCTTGCTGGATACTGATTGCCACATGGAGATTCCAGAAGAGGTTGGTGAAACGGAGACTAATTTACCGGAAGCCATGGAAGTTGGTGTAATCAGCTGCAACCAACAGTGAGTGTGTGTTTTTGGAAGCTGTTGGTTTTTGCTTTGTTTGGACTTTCTTTGTTGAGCACTGCAGTATTTTTGTGTTTAAATACCTGAAGCTGGGAGCTCTCTTTGTGGGGTGAGGTTTGTTAACATCCTAGGAAGGGATTTTTGGATAGCTACTTGAAAAGCTATTATTGCAAGACAAACTTGGAGGCACTCCTAATTCACCCAGCAGTGCTACCTCAATCTGCTGGAGACTTCAGGGGAAGGACTAGAAGCGGTGCGAAGAACGGAGCCAAGCACTTTTGTTAATAGTTTGCCCTGCCTGGGAGCAAGCTTAGAGCACGGTGTGATTATTTGCTCTGAGGAGAGCCAGTGCTCATGAACAGTACTTTCCTGCTGTGTTGGGAAAGAAGAAAACTGATCTTTACTTTTCTTTAAGCTATTTGGTTTTGACTTTATGTTTTGTTTTTGAACAAGAATCAATGCCTATGGTTTGTTGATGCCATTCCTGATTTTATTTATTGGCAAGTAAAAGTGATATATTTTGATTGAACCTCAGTAGGAGTGGGTTTGATTTTGGTTCCTGTTTTCTTTGACCAGTCTGGTCCTGCAGGGTGGCTCTGGTCTGGGTCACACGCTATATGGATTGTTCTTTGTAACCACTGGGGACGCTCTAGAGTCCCGACCAGTACCCAGTGGGGGTTCCAGGAGCATGCTCGTAATCCAAAATGCTCGTTTATCAATGAGTTTCCCCATAGGAAATAATGGAAACTCGCTTTGATAGGTTCCCACCTTCCACCCCCCCCCCCCCCGAGGCCAGCAGCGCTGCTCCCCCCCCATGAGAATCGGCATTGCTCCCCCCCGAAGGTCCCCCCCCCGCGAACCGGCACCCTCCCCCCTTGACCCGGCACCCCCCGCCGCCATCGGGCACCTCCCCCGCCACCATCGGGCACCCCCCCGCCGCGACCTGAGGTCCCCTCAACCCACCCGAACCCTCTTCTTATTTTGATGTAGCCTCCGCACCTGCACCAGCATGTCCTGTGCTGTGCTGTGCCGGTGCCCGAAAATTTGCCTCCGGTGCTGAGAGTTCAAGTTGGACGTGAGAGTTCACGTTGGACGTGAACTCTCAGGCGCCCAGCACCGTAGGCAGATTTTCGGGCACCGGCACAGCACAGCACAGGACATGCTGGTGCAGGTGCGGAGGCTACATCAAAGTAAGAAGAGGGTTCGGGTGGGTTGGGGGGACCTCATGTCATGGCAGGGGGGGGGGGTGCCCGATGGTGGCGGGGGGGGGGGGGGTGCCGGATATATATATATATATACTAGTCTAAGCCCGTTACATTAACGGGTGCTAGAATATATGTCAGCCTTTCTTTTTATCTCTCTCCCTACCCCTGTCTGTTTCTTACTGTCTCTCTCCCTCCCACTGTCTTTCTTTCTGTCTGTCTCACTCCCTGGCCCCCTTGTCTGTCTGTCTCTCTCCCTGCCCCTGTGTATTTCTTCTTTTCTTTCTTTCTGTCTCTCTCCCTGCTCCCGTGTATTTCTTCCTTTTTTTCTTTCTGTCTCTCTCCCTGCCCCTGTGTATTTCTTCCTTTCTTTCTTTCTGTCTCCCTCCCTACTTCCCTGTGCAGAAGCTGAAGCAGCATTCCCTCTCCTCCACTTCCCTGTGCAGAAGCCGAAGTAGCATTCCCTCCCCCTCCATTTCCCTCCCCCTCCATGTCCTTGTGCAGCAGCATTTTTTCCCTCCCCTCACTTCCCTGTGCAAAAGCCAAAGCAGCGTTCCCTCCCCCTCCATTTCCCTGTGCAGCAGCATTTTTTCCCTCCCCCCTCCACTTCCCTGTGCAGCAGCCACAGCATTCCCTCTCCCTCCATTTCCCTGTGCAGCAGCAGAATTTCTCCATCCCCCCTACATTTCCCAAGGTCTGACCGGCTCCCCTGCCAGAGTTATTTTTAAGTTTAAAGGTGCCGGGGCGGCTCCTCTAACGATCACCTGCATCGGAAGTGTTCTCTGACCCATGTGCGGCTCGTGAGAGGAGCCGCGGCGGCACCTGTAAACTGAAAAATAACCCCGGCAAGGGAGCTGGCCAACTGGCAGTTCAATGAGAGCCACAACTTCAAAACGGAGCCCTCTGTTGGACACTCTCCTGCTGGTCCTCTAAGCCGACCGCCATTGACAGAGCTGCATGCTCACGTGCCTCCAGCCACCGCACGCGCCTCCAGCTAGCACAGGCGCCGTGAGGACTGGCACAGAAGCACACCTCACGGTGCCAGGAATCACAAACTTTGAACAGCGCATGCGTGCTCTAGGGTTTTATTATTATATATATATATATATATATATATATGAAAATATATATATCTATATATCCCTGTATATATATATCCCTGTATCATTTTCTTATATATATATGAAAATATATATATCTATATATCCCTGTATCATTTTCTTATATATATATATATATATAAATATATAAGAAAATGATACAGGGATAAATTTTTCCTGTCCCCCACAGGAACTCAATTTCCCCATCCTGTCCCCACAAGCTTTAACAGGAGGAAAAAAATCCCCAAACATTGTGATATTTCTCATAAAATAGAGTGAAGTTACGCACTGCAGTATTTATATTCTTGGAGTGCAGAAACTTTCTGAACATTCTAATCTATGATTCACTAATGAGAGCTGAGAAAAAAATGATCCACACAATGGAACAGAATCTGTTTACGGAATTGAAAACACGTGTTCTTGTATTCCAATCCAACAATGTGGACCAGTTTTGTGCTTTAACAGGAAGACATTCCTCTCCCCCCCCCCCCATCCACCCAACCACCCCAAACATTGTGGCATTCCTCATAAAATAGAGTAAAGCTACACACTGCAGTATTTATAGTCTTGGAGTTCAGAAACTTTCCTAAAATTTCAACTATCATTTTCCTCTCCCATCTGCTATTTCAGCTTTAGTCAGATGTAGGTAAGTTTGTAATTTCAAAACCTGATCATATTTAGAACATTTTTACTGTTGTCTCTTCTAATTTTAATACAATCATTCGCTGCACTTACAAAGCAGTAGTTATGTATGTCTATGTATCTTTCCCTATGGCCCCTCATTTAAACTTATTCCCTTGTAAGTTTCTAACTGATGTTTCGCTTTTTGTGGCCTTCGGAAAGTCACCTGATATTCCTGTGCCTCAGTTCAATCTTGTTTTCATTCCTTAACTCTATGCAACTCTGAGCAAATCACCAAATACACATTAATTAGATGACACATCAAACTGGACTTTTGTCTAGAAACTGTTGCATGACCACCTCTCAAAAGATACCTCTGGCCTTCAGAAGACTGTCAGATATGTAGTAATTTTGCATTATACTTTATTCGCTTATATTCTGCCTTTATTTATTTAAAAATTTATATACCACATACAACTATGCGGTTTCCATATCACATACATAAAATCTTATTTCCCTATGATTATCACATATAACAGACATATCTAAACAAGGCGGATAACAACTCCAACAACAAAAAAACTGAATTAAAAATGAACAGAATGTTAAAAGTCTAGAGATATGCAGTTGGGAAAAAAACTAACAAACAAACCTTGTATTATGTCATTTTATATTGCACAAATGAAACAAAAAGCCAGAAAAGGGATTCCAAGTATTTTTTCATGTATATTTATTTAATCGGAACAGAAACCAGGAGAAAAACCTCCACACATAAGTTTAGAACCAACAAACAACAGTGGAGGTCCCAAAATGTTGGTGTGCAATTGTATTGGTCAAATCATAGTCTAGTGCGGTGGCTCGACATGCACGTGTTTTGGCCTCTAAGGCCTGCCGCGGGAACATGTGCATCAGTACAGTGCATCAGTACATGTGCATCAGTGCATACTGTACTGTGTGTCAGTGTTGTTATGGTCATGTGGTTTACAAAGGCTCCCGAGGCAAGCCGTAGAGGCCAGAAAACGTGCGTGTCGAGCCACCGCACTAGACTGTGATTTGACCAATAAATCTGCACACCAACTTTTTGGGACCTCCACTGTTTGTTGGCTCTATTTATTTAAATTGTAAATGTTTATCTTTTAGTATGGACCTCTGATGCAGGCTTTGTTCCGAAACACAGTCTGTATTGGGTCTGTCAATAAAGTGTTCTTCATTAGTCCCATATCCGAGGCCCATGTTTCACAAATGAACCATATAATACATGAAATCATCAGCCAAAAATCTTGTGCTGAAACATCAATGCAGGTATTGTATATGTATATCCATTCATCTGCTCCTCCTCGACACATTGTCTTATCCAATTCCTTGCTCTTCTTCCCACACACTCCTATTTTGCCTTGTTGCCCACATGAATTAGATCCTCCCATTCTTCGCTCTCCATGCCCACTCTGCCCTCCTTTTCTAACTATGCGATATTGCTCTGATTGGCTCAGTTCATGTTATAGCCAAGGGTATTTATATTAAGTATGTGGAGGTGGGGTGTGTGTGTTGTGTATATATGGCTGCAATGATTTGGTAGCAACTAAGTTAGTCATCAGCAAGGAAAGTTTACCTGATAGGGGACACCCAGCTTGATAAAAAATGCCAAACATTGGAGACAAGGAGAGATTTGTATTTGACCATCAAGTTTCTACCTCCTGTCAGGGCAGAATTAACCAATAGGCCAAGTAAGCACGTGCCTAGGGCCCAAAATGGTCAGGGGGGCCCGATGAAGGAGGGTATTACATTACATTACATTACATTAGTGATTTCTATTCCGCTTGTGCCTTGCGGTTCTAAGCGGATTACATTAGAAGATGGCTGGTCATTTCCAGGCGATGACAATACAATTCTTTACATTACTTTACAAACTTTGCATACCTAACTTTACATAACTTTTCGTACATAACTTTACAAAACTTTACATGAGATTACTTTGCATTACTTTACATTATCTTTACAGTACTTGCATAACTTACATTACATTATTTTACATGGCATAACTTTATATTACAGAAAAGCTAGAATCTGTTTTTAAGTTGTTATTTCTGACGTTTTGAGATATTTGGTGGATACAGTGTTTCCAGATATGAATTGACTTATCGTCAATTGCGACTAGATTAGATGTTGCCTGTGGAGAGGAATTGCAGGAGGTTGCGAGGAGTGATAGAAGATGATGGTAGATTATATTGTTGGGATGTGTTTTTTGAATAGTGTTTTTTGAATAGTTTTGATATCAACATAGTTTTTTTCCAAATGGCGATGGGCCCCTCCTGCATCGATCGGCATTGTGCCCCCCCCCTCGATCGGCAACGCGCCCACCCAATCAATGAAAAGTAAGACAAGCAAGCAACGCGGGTAAGAAAGGCAATGGGAACTATAATTGTGCAAGTGGTGCTGCTTGCCCAAAGCTTCCCTCTGATGCAGCTTCCTGTTTCCACCTTGGCATATGGTGGGGTGGGACGGGGCAGGGGGCCCAGTGTACTTGTGTGCCTAGGGTCCCTCAATGAATTAATCCTGCCCTGCCTCCTGTAGCAATTGATGCAAGGGGTAATTATTGCTGCCAATGGTTAAGAGTATTGAATTGAGGTTGGTCCATTCCTACACTTCAACAAAAAGAGTAAGACTTCAGTGATATGGCTCTAAGTTTGCAAATAAAAATGAAGGTTTCAGCTGTAGGGTGACTTCTAGGTATTCCTGCATTCTCTTGGCGTAAGACTGAGGATTCACCATCCCCTTTGATAGGACCTTTTAATTTACTCATGAGTGTGCTCTAGGGGACTGCTCTTTTACTAATTAACTTTCTACATTAGGCTGTGTATTTGCATGTGTACTGTTTACATCAAGCTGTTTCTATTTATGTGGGATATAAAATTTCAAATAAATAAATAATTAAATACATCACCCATTTTGTGTATCTATATACAGTAGACTCTCTTTTAACCAGGACTCAAGCAACCAGCAAAAAAAAAATCAAAGAAATTCTGTAATACTTTAAATACAAATAAAATCAACTTCTGGCAGAAATTTAAGTGTAAACTTGGCACGTCACACTTGAGTATGCCCACATTTTGCCTACCTCATGTCCAGTAGCTTGTCTGGAAAAGTTTATGATATGGCATAGTATGGGCTTTAGTATTAGTTAGGCCTATTTTTAATAGTAACTCTCAAGCAACCAGAAACTACACATATCCGACAACTATCAATCCCCATGGGTGCCAGTTAACTGAGAGTCTACTGTATTATGTTTTATTTTTCTTTTCTAAATATTGTTTAATGCGTGTTACATTAACAATATATCATATCTAGTCCGACTTGTGCTAAAACAAAGAGGAAGGCTGAGGAAGAGAAGGGAGTTGGTAAAGGAACTCCTTCTAGGGTTTCTGCTCATACTGAATATTATTGCAAATGCCATTTCTACTGGAAAAATAATAGAACAGTCTTTTCCTGCATGCAACTGCTTGCTCTGCTTTGCAAGCTGAACTGCTTCTGTACATTAGCTAAATAACATCTCAAGGGGAGTCAGCAATAGAACCTTGATGTCTACTGATTGTACACGTGTGAGCTTGTGCTCTCAAAGGATAGTCCTTAAAAAAAACCTCTCTGCTGGAAACTATTGTGCGTATGGTAAAAGGGTCATTGCTAAGTGCCAATTGAGCATATGCTGTATACTTGCCATTTTAAGAGAAGATTTCATGCCACTCGATTATGTTAACTAGAAATGTTTGAAATTTAAAACAAATTGCATCAAAATGTCACAATAGTTATAAGCCTAAAGCGCTGATGTTCTGTCCTATAAACTAAGGACAATCACCTACTGAAGACTGTTTTCTATGAAGCTATGATAAAGGGTGTTATTGGTGATGCTTAGGAGTGATATTTTTGCCAGGGACCAATGCAATAAAACTGAGCTCACTTGGAATAAAGATCTCAATTGTTATTTTCCTTTCTAGCCTACAACCCAATGGAGCTATATTTACTGTATTTGTGTCTCTGTAATTACAAAACATAACACATAACATAGCATCAGGTGTCTAGATCGCATAACCTTGAAGTTCAACGTGGTTTACAGAAAGTTAAATAATAGAGGAAGAAAACAATAGGTATCTAATCAGCCAAGTATTTTGAAAGAAGATAAGTCTTCAATTGTTTTCTAAAATGTACATAGGAGTGAGATGTGAATAACAAATGTCAGAAATCCTTGTTATGGAAAGCTGCCTGAAACGAGAGAGTGTAATCATGGTATTTCTTACTTTTATAACCCTTAGAGAGAAATACAAAAAGGGCATGAGATCTTCTACTGGTCCTTTGAGAGCACAATCTTAGAAGTAACAATGTGATGAGTCTAAATGTAATTTTTTTTTATTATGAGGTCAATATTCAGCAAAGCATTTAGGAAATAATTTGAAATGTCTAACCTGCCTGGAGGAAATTTACTGTTATGTGCTGGCTTTTACAAAACTGTGGTAGAGTTTTCTACTGTGGGCTAGTAAAGTAAATGCTCTGATGCTCATAGAATTCTAGAACTCCTAACAGAGCATTTAGAACTACACAAATATTGTGATTCAGTGTCCTTTGCTTGGGGTTATCTATATATTACTATATTTCTTTAAGAGCCTCTGTTACTATATGGATAATTTCCTAAAAGAGAAGTGCATAGGCCATTATTGAGATGGCTTGGTGAAATCCACTGCTAATTCCTAGGATAAGCAGCTTAAAATCTGTTTTACTACTTGGGATCTAGTTAAGTACTTGGGAACTGGGTTGGCCACTGTTGGAAACAGGATACTGTCCCAGTATGGCAATTCTTATGTGGTATTATTAAGTCTGAGTAGTAACAATGGTATCTACAGATACCAGGTGGGGAGTGCTTTGACCCTATATTCGTGTGATGAGATTTCTATATGGAGAAAAAAATGGAAACAGAGGGGCTGATTCTGAAAGACGCCGGTCTCAGCAGATGCCTAAGAAGTGGCTGAGAAATGCACACTGGTATCCTATACAGAATCATGCCTGTTTAAAAAATAACAGATGCATTACCCTCGATTCTGTAACCAGCACCCATGTCACCAGCATTGGTTACAGAACCACACCTGCCATCCCTTGCTATCAGCTGATCGCAGTAAGGGAATCCCCAAACAGTTGAGCCGCAGGCCTCGCCGAAGCTGTGGCTTTGGAGAGTCCTGCCTGCTTAGCTGTTTGGGATGGGGTGGGGAAATACCCCTACCATAATCAGCTGAGCAGCTGCAGCAGGAGACCCCTAGCATCCACTCCCAAAATCAGTAGGAGAGATGCCCATCCCCTCCTGCCTCTGGCCCTGATTCACTAATACACCCCCCCATAAAGCACCATCAGCAGGAGGCATGCCTACTCCCTCCTGCTGCCACCCCCCCCCCCCAAAGTAGCCTGGCAGGAAAGATGCCCATTTCCTCCTGCCACCACCACCCTGAATCCCCAATACCACTGAATACCACCCCCCTGATTCCCCCAAGCCCCCAATACTTCCAGAATCCTCAACCCCCCCTAACCAGGGAACCTCAACCCCCTGACACTCCCCCAAATCTCCAAACCCATACCCCATACCCCTAAGCCCACCCTGACATCCCCCATATTTTTGATGAAGAAAGGCTGGCCAGAGGGGTACTTACTCCCTTCATTCAGCAGGCCCACCTTTTCAAAATTGCAGAATTCCATGATTTATTTAATTGCTCTGATGGGGAACATTTTCAACCAGGTAAATTCTGTATTTGCAAATAGTTGTAGTCAGTTCTGTATTTTAAGGAGAAGTTGGCTGCATATGTATATATATATATATATATATATATATATATATTTTTTTTTTTTTTTTTTTTTTTTTTATAAATGAAAATGTATCTTAATCCTGTATTCTCAGACAGGACATACAAATATCAAAATAAATTCTATTTCTGTGACTGTGAAGTTTAACACTCTTATTATTTGCTATTAAATTTATGTCTATTAAAGTTATGTCATACATGTAGTAGTTATTGGGGCCTAAATGCTAATTAGCATATGTTGGATATACTCTTCACTTAGCATTCTTATCTGCTCTCTTGTCTGCCTATTTCTTCTCCACGGCTTCCTTATCCTGCTATATTTCTGCTTCATAATTAACCTTTTTTTTTTTTTTAGTAGACAGGCAAAACTATGTAACATATTACTAAAGAATTATAAAAAAGGAAATAGAGAGGTAAGGGGAACAGAATACAACTAGAAAGTTGACAAGAAAGGAAGGAGTGAAGAAGCAGAGATAAAGGGGATAGAAATATGAGTGGTAATGTGAGGTTTTGTTTGTTTTTTTAAAGGGAAACAACATGAGTATTTTGCCTCAGAAAATTCATGTTCTGGATAATTTTCAAAAAAAAAGAAAAGAAGGTACCAAGCCTCAGGGTAAAACAGAACAATGAAAGAAGAGGCCTTGGAGATGTCAAGACCAACCTGCAGTTACAAATACTTTATTAATAGTTTGCACCAAAGTTCAATGGTAAATCCTTAAAGTGCAAAACAAATGTAGTTGCTTTTGATCGAGTGGAGAGAAATAACTGTTCCTGCATACAGTGGCTAAGTTTTTGAATTCATCTTATTGAATCATTCATCGTATTGTATATCAGTGGTTCCTAATCCTGTCCTGGAGGACCACCAGGCCAATCGGGTTTTCAGGCTAGCCCTAATGAATATGCATGAGAGAGATTTGCATATAATGGAGGTGACATGCATGCAAATCTGCTCCATGCATATTCATTAGGGCTATCCTGAAAACCTGATTGGCCTGGTGGTCCTCCAGGACAGGGTTGAGAACCACTCCTGTATATTATAAGAGGGCAACTACAAACAGCATTTTACATTAAGGAAGAGTTTATAATTGTCCCATGAGGAAGGTGACGGAGTCGCCAAAACTTGGATTCTAGTTGGGACTACATTTGCTTTGCACTTTAAGGACTTACCATTAAACTTTGGTACAACCTATTAATAAAGTATTTGCAACTGCAGGTTGATCTTGACATCTCCAGTGCCTCTTCTTTCGTTGTTCGGATAATTTTCAAAGCCATCCCCAGGTGTAAAAAGCACTTTAAATTACTCCTTATGTAGAGGGCATTGAAAATTGCCCATCTTTAATGCAGATAACATCAACTTTATTGTTTTACAACATGGGTAATGTCTTCATTGTTTTTACGCATGTTTCCTGGGGTTAAGGAGAAGGTGGCTTATGTAGCAACATGTATAGTCTAATTTAATATACAGTAACTATAACACTCAATATTGGAAAACTTGCTACATACACTACTGTCAAAAAGAAATCATTTATAGTTTGCTACAATTTGCTACAATGTTGGAAAGAGTCAAATCAAAATTAGTTAAAAAAAAAAAAAAAAGTAAGCCTCAAAGGTTCCAGTGCAGACTTAGAAAACATCTGATACTAAATGGAGCCACATTTATTATGACTGGCTTCTCTATAAGGTCGGAAAAAACGGAACATGAAAACTCCTAGAAAATCATCTGAGAAAACCCACTTCTTCAAAAACTCAGACCTAAAGATTATACAAAAATCAGGCTCATTTAAACATAAGTAGCAATATCAAAACATGGTTAATATCCATTCCAAAAACACTCCTCCAAATACTTACCTTGTTGTAGATAAATCCAGCAGGAACTGTGTGCTTCTCTTTTAAATTTAGCATCCAAAAAACCTCCAAAAACATTTGTAATCCACTTGTGTTAGAACAGGGGTGTCAAAGTCCCTCCTCGAGAGCCCCAATCCAGTCGGGTTTTCAGAATTTCTCCAATGAATATGCATGAGATCTGTTAGCATACAATGAAAGCAGTGCATGCAAATAGATCTCATGCATATTCATTGGGGAAATCCTGAAAACCCGACTGGATTGCGGCCCTTGAGGAGGGGCTTTGACAACCCTTTGTTAGAAGAAATAAAATCTTGACAAGGTTCTTGTTTCGCAGACATCACTGCTTCTTCAGGAGAGAAAAAAAAAGGGCAATCGTTCACTACGAAGCCTGGGTTTGAGATGGCGCTGGGCTTTCAAAAAGACACTCCCCAAATCCACCAATCGTGTTGGTTTCATTATGCAAAATTACAATGACAACGCTATACTTTAAAAACAGACTTCTCATTCCACTGCTGAGTTTTCCCACACACTCTCTCATTAAATCATCCATCAAAGCAACAGGTTGCTTACACTGGTTTACAAAAACTGCAAAGCAGATGTTGTTAAAAATAAAGGCTTGCCTTTCCATTGCATTATTTAAACTGATAGGCTTAATTGACTGCAATCTGTAGATCCAAAATTGTTCTCTCTAAGTTTCCTTTTAATATTCCCCCTTCCCCCCCCCCCTACTCAGTATGATTTGTTCAATCACAAAACATTTCAAATGACCCATACATAAACAATGCTGTACCATTGGAGCTTCCAGTTTTTTTATTCCCAATATAATGTCTATGTTCAAAGATATGTGTTTTAAATACTCATGATGTTTGTCCCACGTGGATAAAATCACAGGGGAAAAGTATTAAAAAAGTAACTGCTGGTACCAGTACTTTATTTATTGAGATTTGATCATCTCATACATATGACATACACAAAGGGCTCCTTTTACTAAGGTGCGCTAGCTGAAAAATTATCGCCTGCTTAAAAGGAGGCGGTAGCGGCTAGCATGCGTGGCATTTTAGCGTGTGCTAAGCACGCGCTAAAACCACTAGTGTGCCTTTGTAAAAGGAGCCAAAGTATTATTAAAGAGAAATGGCCACTAATTATAATTGTGAAATACAATCCTCTTGTGCAAATTAAAAAAGATGTAATGTAATGTAATTTATTTCTTATATACCGCTACATCCGTTAGGTTCTAAGCGGTTTGAAGAAAATATACATTAAGATTATAAATGAGAAGTAAGAAGGTACTTAAAAAATTCCCTTACTGTCCCGAAGGCTCACAATCAAACTAAAGTACCTGGAAATTAATAATGAAGAGAAAATAAAGATGGTTGAAAAAAAGAAAAATTCTATGTGAACTTATAGGATGGAAATTAAACTGACAGTGAAGAACTGTATGAAAAATATATATGGAATTCAGTTAGAGAGGGTAGGTTACTACTACTACTACTACTACGTTTTCTAATACCATCACTACTACTACTACTACTCTCTTGTCTACGAGAAAAATCAACATTTCCGGGCTGTATACTGAATATAAATGTTAATTTTTATCTGACCCTCATGGACCCCCTTGAAACCTATCCATGAACCCCATGTTAAGAACCCATGACATATATTGTATTTTTCGTTCCATAAGACGCACTTTTAACTCCCCCAAAAAAGTGGGTGGAAATAAGGGTGCATCTTATGGAGCGAATACAACAACCTCCCCGGTACCTTTTTTTAAATCCCGGTGGTCCAGTGCGCTTTCTGCGCACCTGCTTCACTGTACGACTGCCTCCTGATCTGTTCCAAGGGAGAGGCGCAGGACCAGGCAGGCAAGCAAAAAAGCATGCACCTGCCTCGTGTGCCGCTCTGCCGCTGCCGGAAGAAAGCAGGGGAACAGATCAGGAGGCAGCTGTCCAACGAGGCAGGAGCGTGGAAAGCGCACTGGACCACCGGGATTTTAAAAAAAATACCGGGGGATAAAAAAGGGAGGGCTACCTACCACTAGACCTGATCAGGGAGGGGGCTGCCTACTACTAGACCTGCCCTGGGGGAGGGGGGCTGCCTACCACTAGACCAATCCCGGAGGGTTGCCTACTGCTGCCTTCCACTAGATCTGCCCGGTGAGGGGGTGCCAAGGGGGTGCTGACTGGGGTGGGCGGCTGCCTACCACTAGACCTGCCTTGTACCCTGTCCCGACCTACCACTAGATTACCAGATGGGGGACAAGGTACAGGGCACAGGGCAGGGAAGTCTTATGGAGTGAAAAATGTTGGTAGTTTCTAAATTTGGATCAGATGCAGAAAAAAACAAAACAGGCATAACCTCGGACACTCAAACAAGGAAATCAACTATGCATATACCACTGATATGTATGCTTTAATCAGGCATGGCAAGACCTGGACAACTGCAACAATCTTAATGCCAGTTGCAGAAGCCTAAGAAAACTTGCACATATAGGTACTTGTACTCAGATCAATTCTACAACAAGGTGTCTAAAACTAGGTGTCCAGAGTTCATATGATGGTCTATTCTATAAAGGAATGCAAGCACCTACTTCCTTTTATAGAATACTACAGTAGACTAATAGGTGAAATAGGTGCCTAAAATTTAGATGTGAGCGCTTATGCCACCTGTAGAGCTGATATAAGTGTTGATGCCTAAAAATTGGAGATACATGCATATTTTATTTTATAAATTAAGCATGCAAGTGGGAGTTCCATTCACGTGTGCATGCTTCCTGCACATATGTGTTAAGATAGGCATATATTTATGGAATAATATGTAGGCAGAATGTTGGTATTTACATGCATATGCACACAGCTAAGCATATAAATGCAATAATCCTAAATACTTATGGTGAGGCATTTTCAAAACATACATCTAAGTCCATTTTGGACATATAGTGCTGGAAGTCCAAAGTTGGCAGTAAGAAAATGCCCATTTTCGAAAGGCAAACCACCATACGTCTTGAAGTCTATATATATCCTTTTTTTTTTTTTTTTTTTTGAAAATCTGCTATCTGGACATCCAGACCATCAGGACATCTATCTTTATACCACATTTTTAAACAAAAATTTTGTCCAAGTCTCAAACGGCTAGAACAAGACTATTTGGACATGAGAGGGGTCAGTCCTGTAATGGACTGACCACCCAGACATGGCAACAGAACAGTGGGGCACTTTAGAGGGCACTGCTGTGAACTTCACAAACGGGTGCCACATAAACATCTCACCAGAACTCCCATATCGGTTATGGTGAGCCCTCTAAAACATCCCCAAAACCCACTATACCCACCTTAGATGAATTGGAGGATAAAAGGAGGAGTGGGTAACAACAGTGAGCAATTGAAGGTGGAGAAGAACAGGAAAACCAGCAGCAGAACTTGGAGCAGGGAGTCAGGAACAGGAATCACAAGATGGAGTTTGGTGGAGATGTACAGTGAGAAGAGAACGCATAAATTAACAATGAACTGTCATTTGTAATGACATAGGACACTTCAGTGATATATACCATATCATTGTACACAGTACTGTTAACAAATGAAAATAAGACATGTGATGAAATCAGGCTCCTATTCAGATTGTGTGAGATTGCTGGTGATCTCCCGCAGTCTAAGGCAATACTAGAAATTCAATGCTGACGCCATATCCGGCCACCAGTATTGAATTTCCAGTCTATTTTTTGCAGGCTGAAACATAGCCGGCTATGCCAGCTTTCAGTGGCAAGCCGGCTAGATATCAATGGCCAAAGATATATTACCCTGGATATTCAGCGTGAGGTAGCCGACTATCCCTTACTGAATATCCGCGGATAGCTGGCTATGTGCTATTTAGACATCTGAAAGTTATCCCTCTCAATCTAACTATTGGGGAGTGTGTGGCACAGTGGTTAAAGCTACAGCCTTACCACCCTGAGGTTGTGGGTTCAAATCCACGCTGCTCCTTGTGACCCTGGGCAAATCACTTAACACCCCCATTGCCCCAGGTACATTAGATTGTGAACCCACTGGGACAGACAGGGAAAAATACTGGAGTACCTGAATAAATTCATGCAAACCATTCTGAGCTCCCCTGGGAGAACGGTATAGGAAAATAAAATAAATAAATATTGAATATCAGGACCTTTGGGGCTGATTCTATAAAGGACTCCTAAATTGGCTGGTGCCTAGAAAAATGGCACTAGCCGCAAGTCAATCACACTTTGTATGAGATCAATCTGAACCTTAAAATCCAAAGTCAATGAGACCCCTGTACCCCATGAGGAGAACTAAAAGGAAAACAACCAGCTCTTAACACATAGCCAAGCAGTTATTTCATTCATCCATAACTCTGAACTGTGGATTTTAAAGTATGAACTGTAAAAGGCCTAGTGCTATGGATTTACTATCTTCTTTTGCAATGAAACTTACAATGAAACAGTACAGTAGTACCTCGGTTTACGAGTGCACCGGTTTGCGAGTGTTTTGCAAGACGAGCAAAATATTCGCAAAATCGACGCCTCAGAAACTGAGCGTGCCTCGATTTATGAGTGACCCCCCCTCCACGATCCGGCATCCCCCAGGCACCCACCCACCCACCCGATCACATTCCTTACCCCCATTTTGCACCGGCACTGACACCAATGCACAGGACATGCTGGTGCCGGTGCCTGAAGATCTGCCTTTTTCTTTGCGCTGGGCCTTGAGCATATGCACATGCTCAAGGCCTTCAGGTTCCCATTCTCTCTGAGAGAGAGAATGGGAACCCGAAGGCCTTGAACATGTACAGATGCTCAAGGCCCAGCACAAAGAAGAAGGCAGATCTTCGGGCACCGGCATGTCCTGTGCGTTGGTGCCGGTGCCAAATAGGGGTAAGGAATGTGATCGGATGGATGGGTGGGTGCCTGGGGGATGCCGGATCGCAGCGGGGGGGGGGAGGGTGAGACGCGAGTGGGGGGTTCTGGATCGCAGGGGGCGCCACAAGTGGGGGGATGGTGGATCACCCGGGGGAGCAACATGAGCGGGGGGGATGGCAGATTACACGGGGGGGGGGCCTTCATGAGCGGGGGGAGCCAGGCCGGTTCTTGGGGTATAGAGCAGCACCGCTGGCCTCGGGGTATGGGGGTGGGTGGGAACGAATCAAGCAAATTTCCTTTAGTTCCTATGGGGAAACTCGCTTTGATATACGAGTATTTTGGTTTACGAGCATGCTTCTGGAATGAATTATGCTCGTAAACCAAGGTTCCACTGTATTAATAATATAGGAAGACATCTTTGAATAATTGTTGTTGTTTTCTGGGTCTTGCCACATTTGGGTAGGTAAAACCAACGTTTTAGCCATCATGATGTGGCTCTCTTCAGGATGTACTCTGAAGAAAGCCACAGCATGATAGCTGAAACATTGGTTCTACCTAGCCAGATATAGATTGATCAGGAAAACAGCAACAATCATGATTCAAGCCACAGAAGCCTAAGAGAGCACATCTTTGAATATCGGTTTCTGAAATTAAAAAAAAAAAATTGGCAAGTATAGACTTTTCGGTACTACAGTCAGTGAAAACAGTGGAAAACACTACCAAAATCCACCTTTAATCATTAAGATTGCAAATTGAAAACTGCTAGAGATTCTGAACTGAGAAGAAAATTCTAAATAAATAAATAAATGAATTCAATGCTCTTAAATAGAAACTGAGAAACAATGCTTTAGGAAGCCATTGTTATCACTATTTCAACTCCTAGTTGGAAAAAGAATATATTAGCATAGAATAAATTTACAATCCAGTATATACAGAGAAACCTGACAGAGTGAAACTTCATGCTTTTTGTACAATGCATAAGAAATAACCAATCTTCTGCCCTTTCCAGATCTTTCTGCTTTAAATTACCGCATCATGTGGTACCCTAGCAGCCTGGACTCTAGTGTTTCCTGTGCTATATTGTGTCCCATGTCTCTTGTTAGTCTTTTTTAAGTTGACTGTCTCCATAAGGCAGGGACCTTTGCAACCTATTGCACTGATATGTCTCAGTGATTTATTGTATTTGCTAAAAATGTTCTCTCATACTACTATACAGTGGTACCTCGGTTTACGAGTGCACCGGTTTGTGAGTGTTTTGCAAGGCGAGCAAAACATTCGCAAAATCGGCGCCTCGGAAACCGAGCGCGCTTCGATTTGCGAGCGCCCCCCCCCGCGAACCGGCACCCCCCACCGCCATCGGGCACCTCCCCCCCGCCGCGACCTGAGGTCCCCCCAACCCACCCAAATCCTCTTCTTACTTTTCTGTAGCCTCTGCAGCGGCACTGGCACCAGCATGTCCTGTGCGTGGTGCCGGTGCCTGAAGATCTGCTTCCTGTGCAAAGCCTGAACGTGAACTCTCACGTTGAACGTGAACTCTCAAGGCCCAGCACAGGAAGCAGATCTTCAGGCACCGGCACCACGCACAGGACATGCTGGTGCCAGTGCCGCTGCGGAGGCTACAGAAAAGTAAGAAGAGGGTTCAGGTGGGTTGGGGGGACCTCAGGTCACGGCGGGGGGGAGGTGCCCGATGGCGGTGGGGGGGCCTTCGGGGGGAGCAATGGCGGTTCTCGTGGGGGGAGAGCAGCGCTGCTGGCCTCGGGGGGGAGGAAGGGGGGGTGGAAACATATCAAAGCAAGTTTCCCCTACTTCCTATGGGGAAACTTGCTTTGATATACGAGCATTTTAGATTACGAGCATGCTCCTGGAACGGATTATGCTCGTAATCCAAGGTACCACTGTATATGCATTCACTCATTGTTACACCTGCTTTTAAGAGGTGTAAGTCCAGCACCCAAACTTAGGTGCAATTTGTGGGCTATGCTCAGATCTGATAAAGGTCCCGTGACCTTTACAGAATGGTACTTTGTGTGAGTCATTTCCAGTACTGATCTTTTGGCGCCTTATATAGAATCCTGGGATTATTCACCCTCGAGAAGAGAAGGCTGCGAGGGGATATGATAGAGACTTTCAAAATATTAAAAGGATTCGACAAAATAGAGCAAAAAACATCATTATTCACATTGTCAAATGTGACTTGGACAAGGGGTCATGGACTGAAACTGAGGGGCACCAGGCCCAGGACAAATATCAGAAAGTTCTATTTCTCTCAGCGAGTGGTGGACGCTTGGAATGCTCTCCCGGAGGAGGTTGTGTCGGAGACCACCATTCCAGGATTCAAGGGCAAGTTGGATGCACACCTCCTTGCAAAGCATATTGAGGGGTACAGGTAAACAGGGTCTTTAGCAGGGAACACCGGGATTGGCCTCCGCGTGTGCAGGTCACCGGACAGGATGGACCTAGGGTCGGATCCGGTGAATGGCATTTTTTATGTTCTTATGTTCTAATCTAGCCCATGGTGTATTAATGTTGGCATCCATCTATAGAATTAACCCTCTAGGTGCACCTGTATTAACTTCACAAGTGTCAGTGTGTACTACTGTAATTACCATAGGTCTGATAATTCAACTGCAATTAGGCAGAGCTTTTGCTGTCCAACAGTGGCATTAAGAACATAAGAACATAAGCATTGCCTCTGCTGGGTCAGACCAGGGGTCCATCGTGCCCGGCAGTCCGCTCCCGCGGCGGCCCCCCAGGTCCATGACCTGGAAGTGTTCCCTACCTAACCTAAAATATCCATACCCTATTCGCTCAATGTCCTGTAAGGTAACTCTATCTGTACCCTGTAATCCCCTTTGCTTCCAGGAAGTCATCCAGTCCCTTTTTGAACCCCAGAATTGTACTCTGTCTTATCACCTCTCCGGGAAGCACGTTCCAGGTGTCCACCACCCTCTGAGTGAAGAAGAACTTCCTTGCATTCGTTATGAATCTGTCTCCTCTCAGTTTTTCTGAATGACCTCTTGTTTTAGTTGTCCCTGCTAGTCTAAAGAATCTGTCCCTCTCCACCTTCTCTATGCCCCTCATTATTTTATAAGTCTCTATCATGTCCCCTCTCAGTCTCCGCTTCTCCAGGGTAAAGAGCCCCAGCCTGTCCAACTGTTCGGCATATGAAAGGTTCTCCATACCCTTTATCATCCTCGTTGCCCAACTCTGGACCCTCTCGAGTATTGCCATGTCCTTCCTGAGGTATGGCGACCAGTATTGGACGCAGTATTCCAGATGTGGGCGCACCATTGCTCGATACAGTGGCAGGATAACTTCCTTCGTTCTGGTAGTGATACCTTTTTTGATAATGCCCAACATTCTGTTCGCTTTTTTTGAGGCCGTTGCACATTGCGCCGCCGGCTTCATTGTGTTATCCACCAATACCCCCAGATCTTTTTCTTGTTTGCCTTCCCCGAGTGCCCTCCCTCCCATCGTGTAGCTGTACATGGAGTTCCCTTTCCCTATGTGCAAGACCTTACATTTCTCCACATTGAAGTTCATCTGCCATTTTTTTGCCCACTCACTCAGTTTGTTCAGGTCGCTCTGCAGTTCTTTGCATTCCTCAACAGTTCTGACCCTGCTGGAGAGTTTTGTGTCATCCGCGAACTTGATAACTTCGCACTTTGTCCCCATTTCTAGATCATTAATAAATATATTGAACAGCAGTGGTCCCAGCACTGACCCTTGCGGAACACCACTTGTGACCCCTATCCAGTCAGAGTAGTGCCCCTTTACTCCTACCCTCTGTTTCCTGTCCGCCAGCCAATTTTTGATCCATCTGTGCACGTCCCCTTCCACCCCGTGGCTCCACAGTTTCTTCAGTAAGCGTTCATGGGGCACCTTGTCGAAGGCTTTTTGGAAATCTAGATATATAATGTCTACTGGGTCACCTTGGTCCAATTGCTTATTTATCCCCTCAAAGAACTGCAGTAGATTTGTCTGGCATGATCGGCCTTTACAGAAACCATGCTGGCTCGATCTCATCAGATTATTTTTTTCTATATGCTCATTGATACCTTCCCTGATCAGTGATTCAGCCATCTTCCCCGGAACAGAGGTTAAGCTCACCGGTCTGTAGTTTCCCGGGTCGCCTCTCGATCCTTTTTTGAAGATCGGTGTAACATTCGCTATCTTCCAGTCCTCCGGGATTACCCCTGTTCTCAAGGACAGGTTGCAAATATGCTGCAGTAGCTCTGCTGTTTCATCTCTGAGCTCTTTCAGTATTCTCGGGTGGATCCCATCTGGGCCCCGAGCTTTGTCCGTTCTTAATCTATCTATCTGTCTGAGAATGTCTTTGAGGCTTACCTCCATGCATGATAATTTCCCCTCTTGATCTCCCCTGAAGATTTTTTCCGGTTCTGGCACACTGGTTGTGTCCTCTATTGTAAAGACCGACGAGAAGAACTTGTTTAGCCTACCAGCCACTTCTTTTTCCTCTTTCACCACTCCCTTCCGGTCACCCTCATCCAGGGGCCCCACCTCCTCCCTCGCTGGTTGTTTCCCTTTCACATATCGGAAAAATGGTTTGAAATTTCTTGCTTCCTTGGCCAGTCTCTCCTCATACTCTTTCTTGGCTTTCCTGACTACTCGGTGACATTCTTTTTGATGCTTCCTGTGCTCTCTCCAGTTTCCTTCAGTTTTATCTTTTTTCCACTTCCGAAATGATTTGCTGGGCCATATCCAGCCACTGTCATTGATTATCCGAATGATTTTTGGCCAAAGGTTAACCAATAAAGCCAATATTCAGCGCTGACCAATTTAAGTTAGATAGGACTGCTGTTTATGTGGTCAGATTTAAGCACTAAACTTATCCAGTGGGAGATAACTGGTTATCCCCCAATGAATATTCACAGCCACAAAAATGCTCACTTAACCAGTCAGCGACTGTTTCTGACAATTTAACTAACATTTAATAATGGGGGTATGTGCCAACTGTAATGTGCAGTCTACACACAATCTACATTCGTACACCTCCCAGTCCACATCCCATCCAATGACTCGCAATTTGCATAGGATTTTTATCACATTGGCTATATGTATTTAGCACACAGAAGCTGTTAACACAAGTCAGGGTTATTGTAACAGAACATGTTGAATTGCATTCTAACTGCTTAGCATACTTTAGTAAAAATGTCTCTAAGTGTAGGACACTGAACAGAAGTATTTGTTTAGCATTTCTGTTTTTCCCTTGTCACTCTTCATGCATTGATCTTCCTCATCTTTCTGTCTTTCCCTGACATGTCTGAAAAGTTATGTCACCTTGGTTTAAGCTCTTTAAGATCCATATTCCACTCTTGTTTTTGCTAACTTTATTTCTTTTTTTATTTCTTTCTTTTTCTCTCTTTCAGCTTTAGCAGAAATCCTCTGTGCTTTTTTTACAATTCTTCCTGTTAGTTATGCAATCATCCCATTGGAGAACCATATTGCATCTCATTAACATTGAGCGAAAATGCATAATTAACACTGCACTTTAGAGCCAATATTAATCTGCTTTATTACTTGGGACCCACCATTCTTGAATGTGTTTTATTGAACCATAAATGTTGTAGGCCAAACATATGTTCTCCACTGATAATGTAAACACATGCAAAACAAAGTAAGATGGAGAGTTGCCTGGCAACAAGAAAACTTGGAACAGCAAAAGTATTAGCAGTAGACATATGGGCAGTGTTAGGAAATATTTTAAATATAAGTATTTAAAATAGTAATTAAAATACATTGGAAGTATTTTTTGCTTGTATTTGAAATACTATTCTGCTTTGGTGCTTGTGTTTGTACTATAAATGCTTAGCCACAAGTATTTAGTATTTTCAGAAAATGTAACAAAATGCTTTGTTCAAAATACTTTGCTACTAGGGTCAGCATCTCAGTCACTCTGTTGAAAGATGCTTCTCTCATCTTTTTGGATATTCTAGTAACTCTAAGGTTTATGCAGCAGCAACAATATGTCATCCTAATTTCAAGCTGTGCTGGGTGTCACCTGACAAGAAAGATTGGGTGAAATTAGCCTTTCTAGACAAAGGAAGAAAAATCAATTCAGATGTTGGTGAAACAAATGAAAGTGCTTCCATAACTACAGTAGACAATTCCTTCGATTTTGATAATGGTGAGAATTCTGGCACTGAATCGGAACAGTGTGGTCTGCCAAGAGTGGCCAGACCAATAGACATGACAGGAATGCCTGTATGCTTGACCACAGCAATGAATGAATCTGTGATTAACCTGTCTGATATTCCTCTCAATTGAAGAACATAAAAGTATTATCTAAAGGTTTATTTGTGCCAACACAAAGGCATGAAAGGTTTCAGTGTTGGGTTGATGTGGAACAGTTTCTGAGATCTTTACAGATTAAATTATATTTTAGTGATAAAGTGACTGCTGTAGTAGATAGGTCTGTAGTAAGGAATAAGTCACAGTGGATTCCACTAGGACCGTTTATTTCCAGCACTGCTAATTTTTAAACAATTCATTTTGAAAAAAATTGGAAGCCCTTGAACAACAAGACATTAGAAGATCTTCTAATTGCACCAGTGAGGAACAGATTACTTTGTCACAGTTTAGGAACAACCAAGATATTGTAATATAAAGGGCTGATAAAGGAGGAGTCATCATTATTTTTAACCATTCAGACTATAATGAAGAGTTTTTCAGATAGTTGTCGAATACAAATGACTACATGGAATTAATGTCAGATCCTACTTCTAAATTAAAATTGGAAATATACCAGACTATGGGTGAAGAATATGCCCAAGGTTAACTTAATCAAAAAGAATTTCATTTTTTTGAACATTAGATGTCCTAAAATACTTATGTTTTACCTTTTATGTAAGATTCGTAAGTCTATGATATGTCTGTCTGGACAACCAATAGTTTCAAGCCAAGGATCTTAATTAAAACCTCTATCAATATATGTGGACTGCTTTTTATGCCCATTAATGGAATCCAGTAGATCATACATTAGAGACTTCATGGATTTTATGAAACAACTAGCAAATATTAGATGTGATATTAACAACAGTTGACTCACTATGTTCAGTATCTTTATATACTGTAATACCTCAAGATGAGTCGCTACAGGTTATGAGAGAATTTTTAGATCATAGTTCCTATACCACTGTGCCTTCTTCCTTTATTGTTAAATTAGTGTCCATTGCTATGGAAAAATAATTTTTTTCAATATGATTGAAGATTTTTTCAACAAGCATCCAGAGTGTACATGAAGGCCACAATAGCTCTTTCAATGGCAAATTTGTATCATGTTTTGAAGAAGAATTTGTCTATACCTCCCAGTTTTTAAGAGCATTAAACTGTGAGTTAGGTTTATCAATGATATTTTCATTTTATGGGTAGATGAGATCGAGAAGTTAAATATTTTTGTGGATTCCTAAATGAATATCATCACAAGCTTAAATTTAAGTAACAGTATGGTTTTCAGTCAATATCTTTTTTGGATGTGAAAATTAATAAAATTAAAAATTAATTTGCTATTAAACCCCCTCTTTTATGAATGCATAGCACAGGTTTTAGCGCCGGCAATGGCGATAAATGCTCCAATTGGAACAGTTACCACCGCTGCCAGTGCTAAAACTCGCATTATGCATTCATAAAATAGGGGGGTGGTCTTTCAGAAGGCCACTGATAGGAACACTTTACTTATACCAGTGGCCATCCAAAGGCATTAAAAATAATCTTAATTTATCATCGAACATGTTCTTCGGATATTGAGATCTTTACAAGAGAAGATTCTATAAGACAGACTTATATCAAGTGGTTATCCTACTCAGATAGTCAAAAATGCATATTGATCAGCAAAATTTAATTACAGAGAATTACGTTCATCAAAATGAGCTAGATAAAGAAATATAGATGAAATTCTAACTTGTGTTTTGAAACATACTACAAAAGTGCCAAAAGTAGTGGAGCAGATAAGAAAGCATTGGAATTTTATAAATGGTTGCAACTGAAGCAGGCTATTCGGAAGGGGTTCCCTGAGTGGCGTAATTTGAAAAATTATTACAGCTTGCAATTCCTCTGTTTTCAGACGTACATCCTAGGACATCAAGTCGCTAAGTGGTATAAATTAATATCCAAACTTATAAATAATAAACCCAAAAACGCTCTTAGAGTCATTTGGAGCATTGAGATTAAGCAGTATATTTCTGCATCTCGATGGCCACGTATTTGGTCTTGGAGGATGAGGTGTACAGCTTCAGCATCTATGAAACAAACTTGTTTTTTTTCTGTTGCATCATTCTTTTTGGACCTCGGTTAGATTGAATAAGTTGGATAATTCAAAGTCTAATAGATGCTGGCACTGCCATCTTGACATAGGAACATTGGATCATTTACTGTTTTATTGCCCTAAGATATTGGTTTTTTGGAAATTGATTTGGGGACATATTACTAATATTTTAGAATCTGAGATTCCTTTAACTTATGAAGTAATAATCTGTGGTACCATTTTGTATATCAAAGATCCCCTAGATAAATATAAAAAAAGTCTCTTTTTAATTATGACAAGTACAGCTATACAATTGATTACACGTAACTGGAAAAACTGGGATCGTCTCAATTTTGCATTCTGGTGGGCAAATTTATGTCAAATATATAAATATGAAAAAATGAGAGCTGATCAGTTAGGGAATTTAAAAAAACTTTAATCTAATATGGGGTCCATTGATATCTTTTGTAGATTTAATATAATTCTATATTTTGTTGTTAGAAGAATTGCACATACAGGGAGGGAGGGGTGAGGGTGGGAGGAATATAAGGGTTATAATCAAATATTATTATGGATGGGGTCAGGGTGGTTTATAAGTTTAAAATATGTCTAGGTGGATAAATGTGTAATTTTATGTTTAAAATATGTAGTGAATTATGGAATTATGATAAATTTATAGATTCTTAAATGATAAAGAATAGTTTGGGTGGGGGGTTATTGATCTATAAGAATCTTGTAATATTTTAAGTGATGTCTATAGTGTAAATGTTTTATTTATTGTTCTTCACTTATTGAAATTATTTTAAAATGAATAAAGATTATTAAAAATAAAAAAAGCATTGGAATATACAGTAATTATGACATTGCCTAGATTTGCCGATAAGGGATTATGCTTTGCTTATAGTCAAGGTAAGAACTTGAAGGAGATTCTATGTCCCTCAGATTTGCCTGCTCGAGAGACTGTTATAGCTACAGAAATACCTAGTCATTCAAGTAGTGTATAACGCTGTCTGTGTTTAATATGATAATGAGCTCAGTATTCATACAGCTACAGACACAACACCAGTTTCAACTGAAAGCAACTTCAACATGTAAGACAGACTATAATATACTGTATTATCTGCCTTTGTAAAATATTATACTAAATGTTGGGCAGACAACCAGGAAGCTGAATACAAGGTAATATAAGGTTGCTGGAACATAAAGGTAATATTAAGACACAGAAAATAACTTCACCACTCGCAGTGCATTGTAATATAGTAGAGATCAACCCATACTTTTGAATCTCTGCAGTGTCTAGTACTCCAAAGGGTAATATCGTCCCAATGAGTGGCGATCGGCAAAAATGGCTGTTGCAAGAAGAACAGAAGTGGATTTCTTCATCTAGATTCATTAGAGCCTAAGAAGGGCATGTTCAATAGGATGTTTAAGTCTAAGTTTGGATGTTTTGGAAAATTATCCAGAAATCCATTAGATGAAATGCACATTTATGAAACTGCAAGACATCTATCTTTTTTTTTTTTAAATGACCTGTCTAGATATTTTGGTCTTTAATGTGTCTATCTATTTTGGCCATTTTCAAATATGAAAAAGTCCAAATGAAAAACGCACAAAAGTATGCCAGTGGGACATTCAGCCAGCCAGCATTCTAAGCAAACTGGCCACAAAGACAGCTGAACAGAGCAGAAGGGCACTCTAGGGGCTACTGCAGTGAATGTCACATTAAAAAGTCCCAGATGCACATGTCACTATAACCTGCTTATATTGTATGGTGAGCACTCCAAATCCCACCCCAAACTTACTGTATCCACCTGTATACCACAATAGCCATTATGCCTGCAGTCAATGCTCCCTCTAAGGATTGGCCAGGTGCATGCAAATTTTTTTTCATGTGAGTGACAAGTTCTCCAAATGTTTTTTTTTTTAACCTATGAGCAACAAGTACTAAAAACCAGATTTGCAAGTATTTTTGTGAGCACCCATGTAAAATCTATGAGCAATGCTCCTAGAATGTCTCAGCAATTGTTCATTTGCTCTGCTTAGAGGGAACACAGCCTGCAGGTTTCATTTTTATGTAGGTACAGTAGGTTTTGGGTGGATTTTGGAGGACTCACCATACAATATAAGCACAATATAGAGGCATGTGTACCTGGGACTTTTTAATATGATGTTAGAGTTGGCCAGAAGACCTAAAGTTGGAAAAACTGTGCAACTTGAAGTTTTTCCCCATAAATTTGATTGTGCTTGATCAGAAAATAATTTTTAAAAAAATTTTATAGCCCATCCTGGGATCACTCAAAGCCACTGATTGCATAAAGCTCTGTTTTTCTTAAAGTTTGTTATTATTTTTGCTTAATGGAGCAAATTTCTTTGTATTATAGATATAACTTTTATGTTTTCATACTCAGCAATGATACATTGATAAAAAGACATTTTATGGCATGTGGTGGGCTAAAGCAGCTATCCAACCACAATTCACTCCAAGATAGTTAGCTGAAATGTAGGCCAGGAAAATCCAGGCCTACATTGCAGCTGCTTATCTTTGCCGCTAGACTGAAGCAAATGTTCATAACAGGGGAATTCCCCTTTCCATCAGCTGAGTGGCAGGGACTCCCCAAAGCCATTATTCTGTAATTTGTAAGTAGAAGGAGTTTTTAGATTTTTGTAGATTTGTGTAGAGTAATGGCATATGGGAGAAATATTAATATATTTACTAATATATTTACTCTAGGACAGACCCCTGAAGAAACAATTGTGAAACATGTCGGGTCTTACTGCCAGTCTACCGTGAGAACTGATAGTTCGCCATTACTAAGATAAGTAAATTTAAGCATAAGAATTGGAAGAATGATATAAAATTTAAATTAGATAGACCGGTGAGGAGTGCACCACTTGCATCTCCCCATGATTACACTTCGGTGGGACGGAGGAGTGGTCTATTAAACAGACTATAAAATTATTGAAAACATTTATTAAGATGGCACAAGATGTTTACTGAGTACCTTAGAAACCATTTATTTACATATTGAGCATTGATTGGTCTAAAGTAATATTCAAGCCAGTTTCAGTTGGAACAGATGTTTGAAAGATTATTCTGTAACTGGCACCCTCGAATAATTGACAGGCGATCTGATTTGAGTGCCAATTACAGAGTTGCAGCTTTGGGGAGTCCCTGCCACTCAGCTGATGGTGGATGGGGAATTCTCCTGCTGCAAACAGCTTCTGGGTCTAGCAGCAAAGATAGGCAGCTGAAATGTAGACCAGGATTTTCCAGGCCTACATTTCAGCCAACTATTTTGGAGTGAATCATGGCTGGGTAGCCGCTTTAGCTTCCAGCATTGGCCATGCCTACTTTGGTGTTCCATGGCCTAAAGCGGCTAGCTAGCCATGATTCCAGCAGTCATTTCAGCTGCCTTTTATTTAGGCGTTGATAGGCACTTCAACACTGCCATTTCTGCCTACATTTTTCAATTACTTAGGCATGGTCAGAATGCCTACCAATGTCTATGTTTAGGTGCTGGTTATATAATTTCACCCTTACTGTCTACATAATTAGTGGCAATAAGGGCTCCCACACCAATAGGTTATAATGGCCATACACTAATGGCAAAATTAGAGCATGGCTTTTAATACAAAACATAGGAAACATAGAAACATGATGGCAGATAAAGGCCAAATGGTCATTTAGTCTGCCCATCTGCAGTAGCCATTATCTCTTTCTCTCTCCAAGAGATTCCACGTGCCTATCCCAGGCCCTCTTGAATTCAGATGCAGTCTCTGTCTCCACAAGCACTTCTGGGAGACTGTTCCATGCATCTACCACCCTTTCTGTAAAAAAGTATTTTCTTAGATTACTCCGGAGCCTATCACCTCTTAAGTTCATCCTATGCCCTCTCATTGCAGTTTCCATTCAAATAAAAGAGACTCAACTCATGCACATTTACATTACGTAGGTATTTAAATGTCTCCCCTCTCCCACTTTACTCCAAAGTATACAGATTGAGATCTTTAAGTCTGTCCCCATAGCCTTAGGATGAAGACCACATACTATTTTAGTAGCCTTCCTCTGAACCGATTCCATCCTTTTTATATTTTTTTGAAGTTGTGGCCTCCATAATTGTACACAATATTCTAAATGAAGTCTCATCAAAGTCTTATACAGGGACATCAATACCTCCTTTTTCCTACTGGCAATACCTCTCCCTATGCAATCTAGCATCCTTCTAGCTTTCGCCGTCAACTCTTCAACCTGTTTGGCCACCTTAAGATCATCACATACAATCACACCCAAGGACCGCTCTTCTGTCGTGCACATAAGTTCTTCACCCCCTAAACTGTACCGGTCCCTCGGGTTTTTGCAGCTCAAATGCATGACCTTGCATTTCTTAACATTAAAATTTAGTTGCCAAATTTCAGACCATTCTTCAAGCATCACCAGGTCTTTCTTCAAGTTATTCACACCATCCAGCATGTATACTCTATTACAGATTTTGGTATCATCTGCAAAAAGGCATATCTTACCCGACAACCCTTCAGCAACATTGTTTATAAAAATGTTAAAGCACAGGCCCAAGAGCAGAACCTTGAGGTACACCATTAGTAACATCCCTTTCCTCAGTGATCTCCATTGATCATGCACCTTGGCAGTAGAAATCTGTGCAGAAATTACACCCTAAATGGTGAGACCTTAGCTAGGACTGCAGCAGAGCGTGATTTAGGAGTAATCATTAGTGAAGACATGAAAGCTGCCAATCAAGTGGAGAAGGCTTCATCCAAGGCTAGACAAATGTTGGGGTGTATCCTCACTAGGATTTCCCCCTCTGTAAACGCCTTTTCTTTCTCTCAAGAAGCTCCTTTCATATATTCATGTACTCTCTACCCATAGAACTCCAATTAGTATGTAAGTTGTTTTTTTTTGTTGTTTTTTTTTTTTATTTAGACTTATTGTATTGTATTTAGACTTATTGGATTGTATTAAGACTTATTGTTATTCGCTGAATGTCCAGCCTTCTTTCAATTTGAACCGCCTAGAAGTCGCCTGACTATGGCGGTATAGAAAAAATAAAGTTATTATTATTATTATTATCCATAGATGTTTTGTCAGCCGGAAGCCCGAGGTCATAATGCCGTTATGGTGAGACCTCATCTGGAATACTGTGTACAATTTTGGAGGCCACATTACCGAAAAGATGTGCTGAGAATTGAGTCGGTTCAACGAATGGCCACCAGGATGGTCTCGGTGCTCAAGGATCTCTCATATGAGGAGAGGCTGAATAATTTGTGGCTGTACTCTCTCGAAGAACGTAGGGAGAGGGGATACATGATTGAGACATTTAAATATATCACTGGTCATATCGAGGAGGAAGATGATATTTCCTTTCTTAAAGGACCCTCAGCCACAAGAGGGCATCTGCTAAAAATCAGGGGCGGGAAATTTCATGGTGACACCAGGAAGTATTTCTTCACCGAAAGAGTGGTTGATCATTGGAATAAACTTCCAGTGCAGGTGATTAAGGCCAGCAGCGTGCCAGATTTTAAGAGTAAATGGGATGCGCATGTGGGATCTCTAAGAGGGTAAAGTTGGGGGGAGGGTCATCAGAGTGGGCAGACTTGATGGGCTATGGGATATCTAAGAGGGTAAAGTTAGGGGGGTGGGTCTTCAGTGTGGGCAGACTTGATGGGCTATAGCCCTTTTCTGCCATCATTTTTCTATGTTTCTTCTATGTTTCTATGTTTCTACCCTCTGTCGCCTTCCACTGAACCAGTTCATGACCCAGCCCGTCACTTTGGGACCCATCTCGAGGGCACTCAGTTTATTTATTAGGTGTCTGTGTGGAACACTGTTAAAGGCTTTGCTAAAATCTAAATACACCACATCTAGAGAACATCCTCTATCCAATTCTCTGGTCACCCAGTTAAAGAAATTGATCAGATTTGTCTGACAAGACCTACCTCTAGTGAATCCATGCTGCCTCCGGGCCTGTAATCCACAGGAAATTCGGCCATTTTAGCCAACTGGTAAAAATGGCCTTAGCCCATGTGAAAGACCTGCATAAGTGCATGAAAAGACCACATTTTATTGAGGTTTGGTAAAAGGGCCCCTAAAAATATAATCCTCACTTTTATCAAGCTGTGCTGCCGAACAGTGCATGCTAAATGCTGAGTCGCCCATAGGATTAGAATGGACATTTTGACAATGCAGTCTAATAAAAGGGGACAGTAAATTATAATTATTTGAAGGAGTTAGCCTTGTTTGTGCCCCAAAGACCTGTGCCTGTTCTGTAATAATGTCTAGCAACTGTGTAGTTCAAAAGAAAGGGCTTGGTTAACTTTGTGGTTCTTTACACAGAAGGTGAAAATTCTCAGGAAAGGTATATTATCATCCACCCCACCTTGAAATCATCTATATTTCATTTAGATTTTGTAGAAAAGATTATAGGTTATTAATACAATAAAATAAGATACTCTTCCTTTTCACACTTGCAGTGATTCTTTTTATTGAAGCATACTTTTAAAAAGCAGTCATTCTACTATTCATTTTGATCAAATTATATCCTTCTTTTATCACTTAATAATAGAGTAGCAGAAGCTCTTTAAGCACATAACTGTGCCATTTTGATGTAATTCAGCCCGAGCTACTATTGTATCACATAGATTTCTTTTAAAAATACCATTTAATCAAGCATTACCCCACAAATTGAACAGAATAAAAAGATAATGTCAGATTGGATATTAAAGTTGAAATAGGAAATATAAGACACTTCTATAGAGTGTGGGACCAATGGACACACAGGCATACAAATGTTAACACGCTGGCAGATATGTGAGCCCTTTCAATTGTTCTAAAATACAAAACCTACGCTGGCTTTTACAAAGATGCGGTAGAGGTTTCTACAGCGGGCCTTCGAGGTAAATGCTGCGAAGTTCATAGAATTCCTATGAGCGTTGGAATATTTAACTTGCTGGCCCCACAGTGGAAACCTCCACTGCGGTTTTGTTAAATAAGCTCATAATTTTTTCAAAACATACAAAAAAGAATAATTTGTATGTGTTGCTTTAGTTAAGAGCACATGCTACTTTTTCTCATTTTTATTTGCAGAACGCTGCTTTGAAAACAAAAAAAAAAACACCCCAACAAACCCCATTCCATTTCATTACACACATGCATCAACTTTGGATTCTAGATATGCCTGTCACATGTCACCAGAACTTACTTTTATTACAAAGAACTATAGATGTAATAATAACTAATGGATTGTTGGTTAAAAAACAAACAAACCCACCACTGGATGTTCAATTGAAGTTTCATTGCTTAGTAGTATGAATTGCACCTGCTTCTCAAAAGTGAAATAATGTTAGAGTATTATAACCATATACATTAGGATAAACTATGGCACTTAAACCAAAGTAAGTTCTGAGATACCTTTATTTCAGTGAAACACTGAAGTTAACAAGGAAGATGGTATATGGGATTAATTGGCAACAATCCAAAACTAAAGAATCCCACAAAAGAGTGTCTAATGAAGGGTAGGAGGGGGGAAGGGGTCTCAGAAACCTGCTTAATTTAGGACACTGATGTGTAATATCAAGACTGACTGGTTACAAGCTTTAATCATTGACCCTTATTTCTGCCACCTCCCCGATGCTCAATTTAAATCTCTTAATTATCCTTAATTTATATTCAACTTTTAAGGCTCATTTTACTAAGGTGCACTAGCGTTTTTAGCGTGCGCTATACAAAAAAAAATACTAACGCAAGCTCTATAGAGGCATTAGTGTTTAGCGCGTGTGGTATTGTAGCGCGTGCTAAGTGTGCGCTAAAACCGCCAGCACACCTTAGTAAAAGGAGCCCTTAATTTATAAGAGATTTTCACTTATCTTTTTAGCATGCAGAGTTTCTAGCCAGCCCCGACAGGGCCCGTTTCGCCACTAAATGGCTTCATCAAGGTTTATCAGGTCACTTTCTAAATAAGTCCTTTCTCATTTAGGGGCTAGATACTTTTGTTGCGAAAAGGGTCCTGTCGGGGCTGGCTAGAAACTCTGCATGCTAAAAAGATAAGTGAAAATCTCTTATAAATTAAGAGCCGGGCAATACACAATACCCGAGCTAAGTATTGAACATTAAGAGCAATAAGTTGTTTTAATAGCAATAAAATAAATGCAAATAATGCTCATATAGCGGGGAAAGACTCTGATCAATGATAGCCCGTATGTAGGCTAAGTAACCAAGATTAGTTCTGGTAACTGGCCACGGGCACTTGAGATTTGTAGTCTTTATCCCCGACATTACTAAGCAAGGATCTTCTTGATCTTAAGTTGGCCTTTGCTCAAGGGACTTTAGTAGATATACTAGTGATTAGATAGGATTTATTATAGATATATATTACCCATATATCCTAAATATATATATTTATATATTATCACTCATATCTGTCATTTATACCACTTCCACTTTAAAATCAACACTTATATCTGCTCATGAGTATATGTGACAGGTACAAGAAATAAAGAGATATTATATATATATATATACACACACACACAGTATCTACATTAAAAATACTATAGGCCTATAGACACCCTCAATTATTTTCTGCATGACTGAAAGGAGGATGAGTTGGGTAGGATGTGACTGATCCATACCGCAGTGGCTGCAGATTTTTCCGGGAATAGGATTGTTATTCTCCGCTTTACTCCATTATAAATACAGCACTATTTTCACCATAAAACAAGGATTTTAATTGTATTGAGGTCAATATTCAGTGAGGTGACTGCTGCATAAAGATAATTGAGAGTATACTATTCACATATGTAAGATAGGTGAATATTCTGTCCTAAACTTGATAGGAAAGTTATCGGTTGAAGTTAGGACAGCTATGTATGTGATCCTACTCATACAAACCCCCATTTTTATCAAGCCACATTATAGCCTTTTGTCATCGGCTGTGGTGGTAAAAAAACTCTGACGCTCATAGAATTCCTACAAGCATCAGAACTTTTACGGCTACAGCCAGCAATAAAAAACACTAATGTGGCTTCATAATAGGGTAGATGGGAGGGAATTATCTAGCTAGTGCTATCCAAATAACTTTTCATTCTGCTTCTCGAACTGCTCCCCTGTCCTTTTTCTACTCCTCTCCCTAAAAGGGCAACTTTCAGCCGAGCTAACCTCAAATTTTCAGGATAAACGGTTTATGTGGTTAGCGCTGAAGTTAACCATATAAATTGTTTTGAATATTGACCTCATTATTTTCATCCTTTTCCCATTAATTCCTGAGGGCTGCGTGCCGCATATATTTGAATAGTGGAGATTGTAGTGTAGGCAAACATGTCCTGCTTCATGCCTTTACTTCAGGCATACATCATCCGAGGATGCTTAATGTGTTACCTCTGCCCTACTTCAGATGTTATTGATGTCATGAAGGTGATTCACATATTGAATAATAAATAGGTAATGACTCTTATTAATAGTGTTTTGAGGCTGATATATTGTGCTAGCCAAAAAAAAACCCCGGCAGTCTAAAAAGTTGTATGTCTTTTCTGAGGTACATAGACCCTCTATGCTACATATTTTTATAACCAATGCATTTTTTTTCTAGAAAGAAAGATGCAAGCAATCAGGGGAGGCATTTGGGGGAGGAAACTGGGGTAACATAGCCCTATACCCACACAGGAATTCTTCCATCTTTAATCAGCTGCAAAATCTAGTCCCTTTTCCTCCCTTTATGCGGCCAGAAGCATAAAACAGTACGAGGGCCTAGTAATAGGACCTCTAAGAATGCCACAAGGGGCCGATGAAAAGTTCTCAGCCCAACCAACAAAAAGTGAAGGTGGTTGACACAGCCGAGAAAGGTGTTAAACTTATAATTGATTTTGCCACTGGCAATAGCACATACCCGGTGCAGTGTGAGGCCTTGTTACAAGGAGTTGAACTGCATCAAAGGCTTTATCCTATCTCTAGAAGACATTGAGGGAAAATTCTAAAAGAGGCATCTAAAATTAGTAAATTGGCTTCAATAATGAGCTTTAAGTTGGGGCAGTCTCCGTCGAGGGCTATACACTTAATACAGCAATTTTCCACATTTTTTTTGTTCTATATTTTTCTGACAGAATGAAAAAAGCAGAAAAATCACTGGACTAAGGGCTCCTTTTACTAAGCTGTGCTAGCGGTTTTAGCGTGCGCTACATTGCCATGCACGCTAGATGCTAACACCTCCATTGAGCTCCATTAATGGAGCTCCATTGAGCTCCATTAGTTTTAGCACGCACTAAAAACGCTACCGCAGCTTAGTAAAAGGAGCCCTAAGGAGTAAATTCTCTATTAGTACGTTTAACTTAGGCGTGCTTTGGACGTCCGGTAAACGTAAATAACAATTAACTATATTTAGGCGTGAGATAGACGTCCCGCAAAATAGACGTGCGTAAAATAGACGTCCCTCGTCGCGCAAAATAGACGTCCCTCAAAATAGACGTGCGCAAAATAGACGCAGGTTTCTGAACCGTCTCTAATGGACCCGTGATAGACGTGAGTACGGGTTTGTTTTTTGTTATTTGTTTTTTTTAAATTATACTTTATATATACTCTTTATTATCACACATTCAGCATTGATAAGTATAGGATGATGAAAAACATAACTAAAACACTGTATCAGAATTGTACAATTTACCATTAATACAAGGAAAAGAAATATGTTATGTTTCAAAGGAAAACTAGAAAATGAAACGTACCGAGTGGGTGTTGAACTTACATTATCAGTAATGGAAGGTGGGAACCAGTAGATGTGTGCTACACAGAAAGCTATACAGGAATGTCATACTCACCTCCTATTAGAAGTGGAAAGGATAGGACTTTGAACACCATATAGACTTTTTATAAACTTTGTTTAACTTCCACAAAGACTGGCAGGAAAGGCACCCTAAGTCATCCAATAAGCTTTCTCTCGATTTGCCAGAGACATTATTTCAGAGAGGATAGTTTAGAAGTGATATCTTGCTCCAAAGAACACTCTCCTGGTCTTAAAACATTCCTACTATCAGTTCATTCTTCACAAGAAACACAATCAAAACACAGATTCAACCTGAATGTGGCTTCCAGTTCACAGGAAGAGGAAATAGCAAGCAGCACAATGCTGATCTCATTGTGACATCATCAAGGTGCACCTGGAAGGTAGATATGCCACAAGTAAAAGACAAGCCGGGACTTGACCTCACAACCTACAGATGATCGAGATAGTGCTTTTACTCACTGACCTACACCTGTGTCTCTAATTCCTCTGTCATAGCATACCTTAGTAATGTGCTAAAGTATACTCTACTTAGCTATCATATCACAGTCAGTTGAGGCAAAAGACTGGTAGCTCAATGGTGTAAAGCACTGTTGTCACGGATGCAACACCCATATTCTTAAGTATGGTTCAATAAATGTAATACAGAGTCAAAATTATGCTGTTTATTTTATCAAACCCAAGCTCAACTTTTTAATGTATTGTGTATAGTCTCGCTAATGTGTTTGTGATGAAAATTAGATGTGATACGTGTATATATATAAACCCTAGCCACGCATGCGCACATACCTGCGTGCTTCTGTGATCTCTGCTCTGTGATCAGTAGGTCTGTGGCCAGCAGGAGTGCAGATGCAGCAGCCAGGTGACTCCCCCCCTCCCTCCCTCCCTCCCTCCCTCTCTCACCACCAAAATCACCACCGCCAAAGCTTCCTCCTTCTGGCCAGCCGGGAGGAGGGCTCCGAGTCGCTGAAGACTGTCCCAGATCGCTCATAAATTAACCTTTTCATCTGAGGTGTGAGGCTGCGGTGACCTTGCTCCCGGCTCACTAAGGTTTCATCTTAAGAAATTCAAATGCATTGTAGAAAATGCAAGTGACTATTCTGTGTCATCCTAGACACCCCTGCAACACCCCAACAACACACTCCTGCAGCATAAACCCCTCATGTTATAATCAAGTAAAAGACAAGCTGCGAGTTGAACTCATAACCTATGGATAACTGGTACAGCTTGTTTACTAACTGAGCTACCGAGCTACTTAACTGTAGCCCTAACCCTAACCATAAAGTAGCATCTGACATTATAGAAGCCGTTAGAATTTTGAAATCGTTTTGGACGTTCATTGGGTGTTCTTAGATCAAATATACCTGTAGATACTTGCAATGATTACCCCTTCTCAAAGCTTGTACCTAAAGCCATTTCTGGAGACTCTCATTCCCAAGTCCCCAACATAGCTCAGTGCTCAAAAGCACTGCATGTATGTTCCAAAGGTCAGGGGTTCAAGTCCTGACTAAGGTTACCAAAGACAGAATAATTTTTTTTCCACCCACCCAAACATGCATTATTTAATTTATAACGTCATTGTGTTTGGGGCAGGAGAAGTTTCAATAGGTTTACATGGTAAGCTTCTAAGCGTTCTGCTGTACATTTTTGTATAACAGCGATATCGGCGTCGTTGCGCATGTAATGAACTGTATTGATGTAGAGTATAGTAGCTGCTTCAAGTACGCCCATGAGGCATATATACGTCATCGATGTTTTTTCCTATACTTGTTCTTCATATGCAGTTATTTCCTATAAAATGGCAGCCAGGACACAGCCAAACCAGGCTCTTCCTACCAAACGAGCATCACTACTTTGTAGTGCCTGGCCATCACAGGTCATATCTGCAATTGAGAAACTCCTGGATTTGCCTGACCTGGTGGTATAACAGAAGAGCCTCATGTCCCAGGGAAGTGGAAAGGATAGGACTTTGAACACCATATAGACCTCATATAAACTTCGTTTAAGTTCCACAAAGACTGGTAGAAAAGGCACCTAAGTCATGCAATAAGCTTTCTTTCGATTTGCCAGAGACATTATTTCAGAGAGGTTGCTTGAAAGAAGACTCTCCTGGTCTTAAAACATTGCAACAATCAGCTCATTCTTCACAACAAGAAACAGAATCAAAACACTGATTCAACCTGAATGTGGCTTCCAGTTCACAGGAAGAGGAAGTAGCAAGCAGCACAATGCTGATCTCATTGTGACATCATCAAGGTGCACCTGGAAGGTAGATATGCCACAAGTAAAAGACAAGCCGGGACTTGAACTCACAACCTACAGATGATCGAGATAGTGCTTTTATTCACTGACCTACACCTGTGTCTCTGGTTCCCCTGTCATAGCATACCTTAGTGATGTGCCAAGGTATAATCAGCTTAGCTATCATATCACAATTAGCTGACACAAAAAAGTGGTAGGTCAATGGTTTAAAGCACTGCTTTCACTGACTCGAAATCCATACTCTCAAGTATGGTTGAATACATAGTTCAAAAGTGCTGTCTTGATCACACACAAATTCAACTTTTCAAATGTTTTGTATCTGCTATTGCTAATGTGCTGTTTCAGATGAAAATGAGATGTGATTGGTCTGTATCTTGTAATTTTATTCAAATGAGTATTGTGTCAGCTGAAGGAGTTGAGGGTGTTAAAACCGAACTGTACTACTGAATGAATCTATTCCGTTTAGGCGCTTAACATTCGCCGTCCTATATGCTACAATAATGGCATTCCTTTGGTAAGTAATCACAACATCCTTAAGTGGTTTAAGATTTTTATTGTAGAATATTATGTCATTTCATTGACACTCAAAAGTCCAGAAAAGCGGTGTGAAATTGTAACACATGCAACTGCAGTTTGCTGAGATGGATCACAGCTACACCGGTATACAGAGTAAGCCACTCCTAGGTCCAAATCAACTCCCAGCCTACAGGAGGAAAGGGTACAATGTCAGTGCCTGTGAAATATTAAGATTTCCTCATGGTAGGGTAAGGCAGGATGTAGGAAAAAGACAGGAAAGTAAGGAGGTCAGAGAATAAAGGCCAGAGGTTTATGCCAGAGAAGCAAGGGAAATAAAAGCCATCCTCCTTGTTACAGAATCCATATGTGAGCTAATAACCTACACACACTGGTTGGAATGTTGAAGGTTAGTAGAAGTGAGCACAAATGTCTCATACCTACCTATGCACAAGTATCAGGAATACGTCACAGGATCTGCCCGTATCACAGGAACAGCTTCACGATGAGATGCTAGCCACATGAGGAGGAGGAGGAGATCAGCTGGGCCCGAACACCTGCAAAGAGGGGAAGCATGTTAATACATTGGAAAAGTCCCCCACCTCAAACTGTTACAATACCTACAGTTATCCTATAGCTTCAGTTGAACTTGAAGTACCAGCATGGAGAAGGGAGGGGGGGGGGGTGCTAGTCTTATTCTACACAGAAACTTGTAGACCCATACCATCATTAACTCCTACAAGGTGTGGAAAGCTGAGCAGCATATAGGCTTCTGATAGCCATAGTTTTAACATTTTAGCAGTATAACTCATCCAATCTGCTTTCTCTGAGCTCCCAATATAGATGTCATTTATACCTAAAACTAAGGGGGTGTTCAATCAACACACATGCTAACCTAACACCAGCATGTGTCAATATACAATTTGTTGTTGGTAAAACAACAAAAAACCAAGAGGTCCTAAACTGCTAGCTCATACCAGGCCATCGAGAAGCACATTACGATGCCCTTGTCTGGTGACGATGAAAGTCTTGGACATCCAACCTGCAACAAGAGTATGAAAGCTGTTAGCTATTTGACATGTGGGCAATTCATCATAAAGCCTGCTAATGGAATGATATACAGGAGCAACATAGTGAATGAGGCCAAAAACAAAGATAGCTTACCTATTATTCTACCTTTAATACTTGAGCTGCTACCAATAACTTCTTGCTTTGCTGGTCAGGGACATCTGAACTTTAACTTCAGCCTAGAGAAAGAGGCATCATCACATTCACTCACATGAGACAGAGACAGACAGAGAGAGAGAAGCTGTTTGGGGTTCACATAAATATACTCACCATTATCCCAAGAAATGGGCTCTTATTAGGTTGTCCCTGACCACCTGCCCTCTCCTACGCTCTTCTTGCTCAGGTAGAGGCCTGCGTCTAGCTTGGATGTCCTCATCATCGTCACTGTCTTGGACCGGCTCAGGAGGGTCTGGCATCCGTCTTCTCAGCGCTAGGTTATGTAGCATGCAGCAGGCAACAAACATCCTGGACACCTTGTCGGGCCTGTACAGCAGTTGCCCTCCTGAGCGGTGTAGACATCTAAAGCGGGACTTGAGCAACCCAAACGCACGTTCCACGATGGTCCTTGTGGTGTTCAGGGCCCGGTTATATCGCTCCTCCTCTGGCTGTTGGGGACGCACAATTGGGGTCATCAACCATGTCCTCAGGGGATAGGCACGATCACCTGCAAGGAGAAACAATATTAGAAAAGGGGCACATATCTGTTGTCCATTGTTCTGCATCACCTCCAAAGTTAGCCATGACCCTGTGGTAAAATGAGAGAAAGGCGGTTAATGTAGCAAAGCTTTATCTGCAGTAGTACGTTAACTCACCAACCAGCCATCCACCTTGGATTTCACCCCTCTGGAACCTGCCACCTAGGCCGGAGTGGGCCAGGATATAAGCGTCGTGGCAGGACCCTGGAAAGCTGGCACACACATCTGTCACCTCCATGGTAGCACTACAGACCACCTGCATGTTCATGGAATGATATGCCCTCCGGTTCCTAAATTGCCTTTCAGTTTCAGCAGGTGGTCTGAGTGCTACGTGTGTGCAGTCTATAGCTCCCAGGACAGAGGGGAAACGTGCCAGTTGAGCAAAACCCCTCATTGTGCGTCGCCGCTCTGCCTCACTCATCGGAAACTGGATATACATAGCAATACGCCTTAAAAAGACTTCCAAAAACTTATTGATTATCCTGGATACAGACGGTTGACTGATGCCAGCCCCAGCTCCCAGGGGCCTTTGGAAGGTTCCTGTAGCCAAAAACCCCAGGGCTGTAGTTACTTGTACATAAACTGGAAGGGAATGTCCCCTAAGAGTGGTGCGCTCCAAATCCACCTGCAGTTGCTCACAGAGATGAACTATGGTCTCCCGATTAAATCTAAAGAGACCAATACACCGCTCATCTGTCATATCAAGGAAGTTTGCCCTAGGCCTATATACCCTGGGGGCCTGGCGTCGGCGTCGGCCTGGGCCTCTGCCTCCAACCTGGCCACGCCCCAGGGCCACAGCCGGACCTCTTCCTCTACCTCTAACCTGCCCACGCCCCGGGGCCGGGGCCAGGGCCAGGGCCAGGGCTGGGGCCGGGGCCGCCACCAGACCCCTTCCTCTGCGCAGCAATCTATCATGGGCCACCACATGTAAGACAAACTCAAACTCATCAATCATCTCTCAAACCAATACCAGACCAAAGACACAACTGACAAGTACACAACAAAAGGGAGAAGATGGGGGAAAGGAGAAACAATACAATCACAGTACAAAGTCACACTATCACAAATCAACCACCAGAAGCACGAACGCACGGGAGTCTAAAGGAGACAAAATAATGATTTTTTAAAGATCCTTATATACTCTCGACGCCGATGTAGCGTCTGACGTCATAACCGTTACAATTTTGAAATCTGTTTGCACAGTCATTGGGTGTGCATAGATCAAATACACCTGTAAATACTTGCAATGATTACCCCTTCTCAAAGCTTGTACCTATAGCCATTTCTGGAGACTCCCATTCCCAAGTCCCCAACATAGCTCAGTGCTTAAAAGCACTACTTGTATCTTCCCCAAAGGTCAGGGGTTCAAGTCCTGACTAAGGTTACCAAAGACAGAATATGATTTTGTTTTTCCACCCACCCATGCATAGCTAAGCTAAAATATGTGAACCTCACTTCCCAATCTTCATTTATTTAATTTACAAATTGTCATTGTGTTTGGGGGAGGTGAAGTTTCATTAGGTTTACATGGTAAGCTTCTAAGCGTTCTGCTGTACTTTTTTGTATAACAGCTATATCGGCGTGGTTTAGGATGTAATCTATAGTGTTGATGTAGCGCGGAGCGGCTGCTGCAAGCACGCCCAAGCGGCACAAACACGTCATCGCGTTTTTATGCGTTGTGACGTCATAGAATCGCCCGTTCTTCATACGCAGTTATTTCTCCTAAAATGGCTGCCAGGAGACAGCCAAACTTCACCACTGAAGACTCCAGGCTGCTGGCCAGGCTCTTTTTAGTGCATGAGCACCACTATTTCAGAGTGGCAGGCCATCGCAGGTCATACCTGCAGTTCAGGGACTCCTGGACCCGCCTGACCCGGCGCTACAATCGTAGAGCCTCCTGTCCCAGGGAAGTAAGTATTCCAAGTCAGGCCCTCACAAATAATCATGTAAAATGTAATGATGGAAACCTGTCTCAATCAAATTGTTCATGTTTTTGTGGGTAAATTTTGATTCCTTTGAAAAACTACAATTGTGCATAATAAATCTTTTACATTGAATACTGAAATTAAAGCACATCCCAAAGGAGCAGTAGTAGGATTTCAAATGACAAATTCAGCTCCTAGAAGGCATCTATTCCATTCACAACATGCACACAACTAATTTTTGGGTCACAAGCTTCACATTTGTAATCGAAACATCTTGACATCAACTTTCCCAAAGTGCTGCTATGTCATTTCAAATACCTTAAACACTCCTGTATCAATCTGCTGGTCTAGGGAGATAGTGGCATGACGTTTAAAGTGACAGCGTCAGTACCCTGACGTCAGGGGTTTCAAGCCACGCTGCTCCTTCTGACCAAACTATTTTATTGCCCCTGCTGCATGATTGTAAGCTCACCAGGACATGCTGTAATGTGGGGCAGTGCTGATAGGCTACAGCCTCAGCACCCTGGGGTTGTGAGTTCAATCCCACCTCCTCCTTGTGATGCTGTCCATGTCACCTCCCCCCCCCCCCCCCCCCCCCCCCACTGTCCCAGGTACAGTAGAGAGATAGCGATGCCTCCAGCACAGAAAGGGGAAATGCTGGTGTACGTGAATAAATTCATGTAAAACATGTGGCAGAAGGGGGTGGAGGCAGACACCAAAGCGGATAGGGGCTCTTGGAGGGCAGTGTACTCCATTTTTTGTGCTTATAGAGGTCAATACTTAAGTAAACATGTTATGCCATAGTGCTAGATGGCACTCATCATATCCCTCCCTCTCTGTTCTTTCTTTCTCTCTATTATCCAGGTTGAGGATCTCAGGAAAAGGGGGCGACTGCTGAGGCGCCAGGAGCGGGCCTTCCTTGAGGGGGTGAGGGAGGAATTGCGTGCACAAGCCGGTGAGTAATGAGTCCAGCGTGTGTTTCTTTGTGATCAGCTTACCAGAATAAATAGATGAAAATGCTTGAGTAGCTGTAAACCATTCTTAATCATAAAATCTGCAGTAAAGCTGCTATTGTGATATCATGTCACAATGGCTTTATGGTGTTCTACTTGCCTCACTTACTTACGCTACATTTTGATGTTTACAGTGGAGTAGGTGCTTTGCATCCTGTTATTAGCATTTGAAGAAAATAACGTAGTAAATAATGTCATGTTCAAAAGTGTTGTGGACATATCTGACTGTATCCTATTTCTCTCTTGTCAAGCAGCAGCGCAGGCACCCCCTCAGGAGGCCCCGCAGGTGATGGAGGGAGCCCCACCCTGGTCCTCGGCAGAGGAGGAAGAGGAGATGGAGGAGGAAGAGGAGGAGATAGAGGAGGAGATAGAGGAGGAGGAGGAGGCCTGGCAGCCCTCAGGACCGCCCACACCACCACTGCCCCCTGGACCTCCACCACTGCCCCCACCACTGCCCCCTGGACTGCCTGCCCCACCACTGCCCCCTGGACCCCCACCGCCTGCCCCACCACTACCTCCAGGACCACCACCACCATCCCCTGTTGGACCTTCCCCTTCCCCCACCCATAGCCCTTCCCCTCACTCTCCTGCCCTTCCTGTTCCCATCCCACCCCCTTTCCTTGCTGTTCCCCCCCAGGAGCAGCCCGACCAGCCTCAGGAGGGGGTGGCCAGGGAGATGGCGGCCTACTCTGCCATCTTGGAGGAGGTGCAGGTATTGAGAGGGTGTGTGGAGAGGATGGAACATGCCCTCTTGCGGCTGATAGCCGAAAGAGGGCATGGTGCCAGCAGCCATACACCCTCTCAATGACTGCACCTCTTCCGCCCCCCTCGCCTGAGGTAGCTCAAGCTGCTCTTGGGGGGCACCCACCCTCTTTCCCTGTGTTATGTGTATGTAAATAGTTATTTAAAAAAAAAGTTTTCCAAGTTTTAAAAAGTTTATATTTTAATAAAAAAGTTGGTTATGGTTTAAACTTTCCTGTGTGGTTTTAACCTTGTAGCATCAGAAGTTTAGTGGACAGAGTCCAAGGTAGATAGGGGTTCAGGAGGGACTGCTGAATGGGCCCTTTTCAATATAACAACAAGGTGACATATAGAAAGTTTGACAATCTTTATTGGGGTCTGTCATTCATTCTATTACCTGCTAGCCACTTTGATGTCAAATCATTGCAGAATCTAGGAAAAAAGTAAGTGAATGCAAGGGTATATGCAAATGTAGGTAGATGACAACATCTCAGCTATGATGTGCAAAGTAAGCCAGTCCCTGTTCCAAAGTAAATGGCTACATAAGGAAGAGAATATAAGTCACTGTGGTAGATATGTTGTTAACGAATAGGGTTACTGCTAGTATGAGTTGGCTCCACACCAGGAGAATCCAAATGAGACATGTGGGTTTTACTTCCTTTCACGGAAGGTGATGGAAGTAAAGGCCAGATACCTCAATCTATCCTCCTGGTTCTTGAGCTGCACTATTTTGGTAAAGCAGGTGTGGAAACCACAAAGATGCTCACAGCTGCACTGCTCTCAGTACTATAAAAACTCCATCTGACAATACTGCACTTGCCTGTCTAAGACACCTGAAAACAGAAAAGAGGAGAAGCTGGTTTACACAACGTTCACAAACAGGGGGGTTCAACCCCCAAGGTCCTCCCTTCCCTGAAGCAATGTGTTAACCTCATATATGTTGAGCTGCTTAGATGTCACCGTGGTATAGGTGTTAAGGCAATAACCTTAACTTGCTGATGGTGTGGGTTAGTATCACCTGTAATCCTCCACTGCTACTGTTTAGAACTCATGTGAGGGAATAGACTAACTGAAAACAAAAAGTTTGTGTGCATATAACAGCAGGAATGCGTGCCATGGTGTTCTATGAGGCCAACATTATCAATTTACTATTGTTCCTGAAAGTCATTAAGGATACCTGTGTGAAGAGTGACTCAAGAGTAAGCAAATAAAGGTTACCATATATCATTCTCACCTACAACTGTTTGGCTAGGTGCAAACTGGTGTGCTGAGCTGCTGCTCTGGTCTGAAATGAAGAATAGAGAGAAACTGTTAACAAAGACCTATGTCTCCTAAATTAAACACTGAAGTTGTGGCAGAACACACACCTAGAAGTAACAGAGCTGCTAACATACCTTTAGAATCCTTATTAAATATGGCAGCCATTAGGCACTCATTAGGAGTTTTCCACCTGAACCATGTTGATTGGATATCCATTGAATGGCAGTGTTCCCCCCCCCCCCAACATACCCGACCTATTCTTATCAATGAGTTAGTACACAGAACCATTCCTCACCTGATTTTAATTTGCCTGTAATTAGATTCTACAAAGAATTAACTTTAACTCTGAGTAAACCCTCTCAGATGTATGAACACATCCATTTTACTTACATATCCATTTGTGTACCAGCAAAATATATACCAGCATGGTCTTTATCAGTCTTCTGAGTCATTTTTATCAGCCCTGTGGAATGGAGAGTAGGAGATATCAGAAATAAAATAACTAGTATAAACAATAGCACACAATGAAAGGCCATAAAGAGAAGTCACTTTTGGTTGGTTAGTTTCTTTAGTTCTATGATAGTTCAAAGTAGCTTACAAAATATCATTCTCACCTGGACTTACTATCTGAGCTGCTTCTAGAAAAGATAAAACCACATATTAGAATGGAGGCTCTGTGGAATAGAGGGAAATGGGAGGCAGAGATAGGGAAAGAAATGTAAAAGACTAAGACAGAGTAAAGTCTCAAACATCTGCATAAGCGATAGGATAGTATAGAAAGGAAACGCTGCTCACCTGGACCTTCTTATACTCATGCACGCCTATGTAGCGTGAGACGTCATCATGGTGGGAAAACTTTCTCTATGCCCATTGGGCGCCGTTCGGGTGCGGTTCCTTAGCCCGCTTCCTAACCACGCCCATCACACCTCATTGGGTGTTGTACAGGGGGTGTTTTTGAACGTGTTCTATAAGTAGCCTGAAAAGATGGCTACACCTTGCAACATGGCTTCAAAGCGAAAATCGAATTTCTTGCATGGAGAGTTGCAGATCCTTGTGGCCCAAGTTGGGGCCAACTATGATTCCCTCTTTGGGAGGGAAGCTGATAGGATTGGGATAGAAGGCCAGCATGCTATCTGGAGAAGAATCTGCAGTGACATAGATGCTGTACACCATCAGGGCCGTGATATAGAGGCTCTGAAAAAACGGTGGCGTGCCCTGCGGAGAGAGGTCCGGCGGAAGCAGGAACGAATTAATGCACAGGGTCCTTGCGGCAACCTCCAGCTGACTGTCCTGGAGAGTGAGGTGATGGACATAGTGGGTCCTGGAATAGGTCCTGTTGTGGGAGCCATTGATACTTCCCTGGGGCACCAAGGTAAGATCACTTTACATAGAAGCCATTGACTTGTTGGTGTGTTTACTCATATTTTATATCTTTCTAAACTACAACAGTACTATACAACCAATGCAATTCATAGTAATATAATAAAAGCCATTGCCTGTTTTGATACTCTTGGAAGCCTAACATGTGGAATACGTTGCTAATGTTCCATATGTTAGCCTGCATAATACCTTGTAAATGACCAGATGTACAGTATTGTGACCTGTGATGCAATTCAAATGATGTTCTCAGATGTTACCGCTTTCAAATAATACCAATGTGTATTTTCTTGTCTTTTTGCAGAGGCGTCCCATCCTCCTTCTGCTGCTGATAGGGATGAAGGGGATGAGGAGGAGGAGGAGGAGGAAGCAGTGGCTGGAACATCATACGCCACCCCTCCTCCTCAGAACACTGATACACAAGCTGCACCGGCGCCCCCCCTTCATCCCCACGATGACAACAGGGCAGTAGAGGAGGGGGAAGAGTTGGAGGGGGAAGAAGAGGTGGATGAGGTTGGAGCCCTGGGGGAGGAAGATTTCCATCAGGGTGATGAGCTGGAGGCCCCCCCTGATGAGCTCCACCGTCAATTGGTGGAGGTGGGTGACCACATCCACCAGAAACAATCTTTGCTCATCAGGGAGGTGGCTGAGATAAAAGAAGCCACACATGTAATGAACCAGCACCTGGCCTCCCTGGTGGCCCAGCAGTCTGCAATCCTGGAAGAGCAGGCAGGGACTCGCCGGGCGCTGGAGAACATGTGTGGCATTCTTTCACACTTTCTCCCCCAGCTCATCACCCAGACTGCCTCCCATGGGGATCCTGGACCTCAATCCACCTCCCAGACCTCCTCCAGCCAGGCTCCCACCAGGCAAGGTTCCCCCCCGGCCACCCGTGGCCGGAGTCGAGGCCGTGGCCGGGGAAAGGGAAAAGGAAAGGACCCCCATTAGGACCCACTATGTCCTCTGAACACTCCCAGGCCAGTCATGCCGCATGGACCCTGGGGCTCCGCTGGACCTCCTCTGCATGTACACGCCACAGCCTCTATATCACGGTTCAGTCACTGCAGATCTTTCATCCAGATAGCATCCTGGCCTGAGTGCCAATCTTCATCAGCTTCAACTCCCATCGAGGGCATCATAGTTGGATAATAACTATTACACCCTTCCAAGGATCTGTAGCTCTCCAGGAGCCATGTTGCCGACTTCATCTTAAGGTGCAACCCATTGCCATCTGTTGGCAGCCTGGACATTTGCCTGACTTCATCTTAAGGTGCAACCCGTTGCCATCTGTTGGCAGCCTGGACATTTGCCTGACTTCATCCTTGTCACAGGAAATGAAAAACTTTTTTCTTTGAACCAGGAAGCATTTAATTATTAATTGCACACAGCACAGCGGGTTCTCTGAAGAAGCCTCCTTGGCAAAACGCGTCTGAACCCTGCCGGACCATCGCTGTATGGACTTTTAAGTTAAGTTTGCTTGCACGTTTTGAAACTATATTTTTTGGAATCATTGAATACTCACCTATGTTATGGACATGCTAAACAGAATGAAGCACTTTCAATGACCAATCTCTTTAGGGGTTTGTTCCCCATCCTGAGTTTTTTGTATTCCATCCGTGGATTCTGAGCACCATCTGAGTTAAATAAGGTATTAAATACTTCTTCAGGCTTGTTCCCTTTTGTTTTTTGTGGTTGCATCCTATATTAACAAAGAATGTGTAGGAGCACTTAATTGTATAATGTGTATTTATAAACAAGGGAAAAAGGACCTCAAAATACCCCATTAAATGTGATCAATGAAGCCACAAAGTTTTTGGGGTGGGTATCATCATTGGTCAAAAACCCTTGATTTTTTAATTTTTAAGAAAGATTTTTTATGTGTGCTTTATCAATTTTACATATATATCCAAAATCTTATTAGTGACTATTGGAAAAAATTTTTTCTTTTTCTTTACTTTTTTGAGCAAAAAGATAACCAGCAATTTCTATAACAGATGTTCAAATAATTCTTATGTTTTGATGATAAATACTCAAAAAGCACTTATCTTGTAGACCCGACGGAGGCCATGCCCGTTTCGCTCAATAGGCTTCTTCAAGGGTATGTTTTTGATAGTGCCAGTACAATTTTCATTTTACTGCTCAAAATGTCTTAAACAAAAAAAGAAAGAAGAAAAGAAAATCACATTATACTTGTAATTATATTAGAAAAGTCTCTGGACTGATATGATGAAATATTCAATTGAATGAGAACAAAAGCATCCAGTAAATATTAAACGGTTTTATAATAAATATGTTAATATAAAGACAGCCATGTTTCTATCAAATATTTAAACCAGCAATTTGACAAAGTCATACCTATAAAGATCATGGTATATTAAAAACAAAGTTGTACTTGCCATTTAACAGGACTGCTGGTAATTTCGTCCGAAAAAAGTAAAACAAAATGGCGCTTCTATTTAAACTGAACGCCGCCGATTTTTAACCAATGAGAACGACGTTAACGTCAAACTTAATGACGTGAACAAAAACATCGCCATTTTGAATATATTATATGACGTATGTGGCTTTGTAAATAACGATCACCATTTTAGATAGTTGTAATAGCCATTCACTATGCCGGTACAAATAAAAACAATCCATTTGAACAGACACTCATTCTTCAAAAAAATTTTTTGGCTGTTTAGACTCACAAATGCTTTATGAAACATAATGGATCAGTTGTTTTGATGGTAAATTTCATGACTGTATTAAACTAATGTATATATTAGATGATATAAAATATATGTATTGTAAATGATGAAGGGATTATAGAGACATTGCTGGTATTATGTAAATTAAACAAATTGAAATCAAAAGAAAACATGCCAGTCAATCTGATTGTTTAAACCATCAGGTTCCAACGTTCTTAATCTTGAAATCCATAATTGTTCTTTTCTCATGAGAATATTGTTTCGATCTCCTCCTCTGGATGGTTTCATAACCTGATCAATCACCCAACATTTTAACTCATGAAATTCATGCTTGAATTCTTTACAATGGGATACTATTGGTGCCTCCATTTTTATACGTTTTAGATTGGACCGATGTTCATTAAGTCTGATCTTGAGACTTCTGATTGTCTTTCCAACATATACCTTACTGCATGGACATATTAAAAGATAAACAATATGTGTGCTATTGCAATTAGAATAGAAGTTAATATAATATAAAACCGTTTAATATTTACTGGATGCTTTTGTTCTCATTCAATTGAATATTTCATCATATCAGTCCAGAGACTTTTCTAATATAATTACAAGTATAATGTGATTTTCTTTTCTTCTTTCTTTTTTTGTTTAAGACATTTTGAGCAGTAAAATGAAAATTGTACTGGCACTATCAAAAACATACCCTTGAAGAAGCCTATTGAGCGAAACGGGCATGGCCTCCGTCGGGTCTACAAGATAAGTGCTTTTTGAGTATTTATCATCAAAACATAAGAATTATTTGAACATCTGTTATAGAAATTGCTGGTTATCTTTTTGCTCAAAAAAGTAAAGAAAAAGAAAAAAATTTTTCCAATAGTCACTAATAAGATTTTGGATATATATGTAAAATTGATAAAGCACACATAAAAAATCTTTCTTAAAAATTAAAAAATCAAGGGTTTTTGACCAATGATGATACCCACCCCAAAAACTTTGTGGCTTCATTGATCACATTTAGTGGGGTATTTTGAGGTCCTTTTTCCCTTGTTTATAAATACACATTATACAATTAAGTGCTCCTACACATTCTTTGTTTAGATTACTTTATTTGGTCACTTAAATTGATTTTTCCATTACATTTGTTGCATCCTATATTATGCATATTTCCATCTATTATGTACAACAGCAAGTCAATGGATTTATGTTTTACAATAAAATCCATCAAATAAATGAAACATATATAGCTGACAGTGTGTTTGTGTTTCAGCTTATATTGTATTCGTTAGGTGCTTCCCAGAGCTACATTGCTGTATCATGTGGTTTACAGAGGTATGTCCCAACAGTGTCATGAACGACCACTAGGCCAGTTAAGGGTTTGAGGATACCCCTAATGGATATGCATCGTGGTAGATTTGATGGCTGACACCTCCATTAGATGCAGGTCTCTCATGCATGCTCATTAGCGCTATCCCTTACAATCCTCTTATCCCACCTTTCACAACCTAGCTCCCTATGCATCAACATCTGTCCCTCTCTTTTGTTATTTTCCTTGATGCATACCAGGGGAGGGGAGGAGAGGGCTGGAACCTACATGCCATCTCTCCATTCCACCTCAAAACCTAGTGTTACTCCCTAATCTCCTTCCATCCCCAGTGGCAACCTTTCACCCTTTCTGTTAGCAAATACCCTTGCATCCCTAATCTCTCCTTGCCTCCATGACATCCTCCACCTCTTGCTTTTATCTTTTCTCATTCAAGACTACTATCCAGCATATCTCTGCTCCCCCCTCCCCCAAGTCTGGCCATATCTAGACACCTCTCCTGCATTCAACTTAAGAATCTCATTAATATGTATCCCATCTGGTGCAGTAGCTGCCTTGGTTGATGACATATTTCCCATATTTAAACAAAGGTTCCCATCCATTCCACATGGAGTTAATTGAATGTTGTAGGCCCCCTATGCTCTTTCTTTTTGGTGTACTCTGCTACTATGGAAAATGGAGGTGGGGCAGACAATGACATTATGAAAGCAGGGAGAGTGGTGGGTGTGGGCATCTGTGTGTAACCTGACCTGGCCCCTTCTTTTCCCTAACAATTTATTCCCCTCCACACTTAACACAAAATTTAAGTCCCCAACAATCCCTCACACCAACACCCAGAAAAATCCATAAACTAAGGAAATACAGATAATGGGGGTGGGGAGGAGTGTCAAAGGCAGAAGGGAGTATAAAGGAGAACAGGCAAGTCATAGCACAAAGTTTCATCATTGAGGAAACAGAACACCACAAACACCAACTCACATGAGGGGGTCTTACATAGGCAAAATGGCTGTGCCAAAGCTTTCTATATACTAAGCACGCCTAATTAGCGGCGGACGTCATAGAAACCGTTAGGATTCAAATCTAATTGGATGTGCATTGGATGTGGTTTTGCAATATACAGCTGTAGTGACGTTGTAGTCATTTCCTTCACATCTCTAAGCTCTATGTTCTAAACAAAGTTACCTCTATAGCTCTATGCCTTAAGGCATTGCTTTTTCATCGTCCATACATCAGGGGGTTCAAGTCTTGAGTAAGGTTAGCAAATAGGTTATATTCATTTCTCAGCCAGGACACCTGGTAACTCTTTAGCCTTGCCTTTACATATCAATATTTTGCTTCAGCTTTTATTATGTGCAGCCCATTGTCTAATAGTTAATGCAACCTGTTCTCTCTCATGCTGAACACCCTCCCCCCACCAAAAACATCCCCCCCTAACTGGATCATTCTTCAACACCTGTCCAAGCCCTCTGAAGTTTGATTTAACTCATAGAAAACAAATATGAAATATGTATTAAAGAATTGCAGCACAAATAACGCCTAAACGGAACCGATTATTTACAGTCCTATATGCATTAGTACAGTGCTCAGAATGAAGATTAGCGTGTAAGAAAAACAGAGCTCCACCTCACATGCATTCAAGCACACTTGGGAATATGGGTTTGGGGCTCAGTGAAAGCAGCGCTTTTAGCCATTGAGCTAACACTCTTTTGTCTCAGCCTACTATGACATTATAGCTAAACTCCTTTTCCCTTAGCACTTCACTAAGATATGATATGACAAGGGAACGAGAGGAATTGGAGGTGTGGGTCAGTGAGGAAAGGCACTCTCTACCAATCGTGCGGCCTTTGAGGGTTCAAATCCCAGCCTGTATTTTACTTGTGGCGTATCAGCCTTCCAGGTGCACTTTGATGATGGTTTCCACTTCTTATAGGAGTTGAATATAACATTTCTCCATTTAAACATGGCATATGTTGTTAGTTTTGATCGTGGTAAAGTATACATTTCTGAAATGGTGAAGAAACAATAATATACAACGTCAGTAAGCGGTATAAGCAAATCCAAACTGCTATAAGCGCAAGAAAGCATTTGTAGCTCAACACGCTAATGCTCCTTTTCTGAGCTTTGCCATCTAAAACTCCCCGGTTTAACTCCCACCTTTGCTCATTTTAATAAGGTCCTAGTTTTTTCCTATTAGATCTTATAACATTTCCCTTTGCAGGCAAACCTATTTTCAACTTACCATGGCTCGGACATCCTAAGCAGTGATGAGAGCACATTAACCAGGCGATCCACAAATGTCATCTTGCTGCTTATCACTGCTTAGGATGTCCGAGCCATGGTAAGTTGAAAATAGGTTTGCCTGCAAAGGGAAATGTTATAAGATCTAATAGGAAAAAACTAGGACCTTATTAAAATGAGCAAAGGTGGGAGTCAAACCGGGGAGTTTTAGATGGCAAAGCTCAGAAAAGGAGCATTAGCGTGTTGAGCTACAAATGCTTTCTTGCGCTTATAGCAGTTTGGATTTGCTTATACCGCTTACTGACGTTGTATATTATTGTTTCTTCACCATTTCAGAAATGTATACTTTACCACGATCAAAACTAACAACGTATGCCATGTTTAAATGGAGAAATGTTATATTCAACTCCTATAAGAAGTGGAAACCATCATCAAAGTGCACCTGGAAGGCTGATACGCCACAAGTAAAATATAGGCTGGGATTTGAACCCTCAAAGGCCGCACGATTGGTAGAGAGTGCCTTTCCTCACTGACCCACACCTCCAATTCCTCTCGTTCCCTTGTCATATCATATCTTAGTGAAGTGCTAAGGGAAAAGGAGTTTAGCTATAATGTCATAGTAGGCTGAGACAAAAGAGTGTTAGCTCAATGGCTAAAAGCGCTGCTTTCACTGAGCCCCAAACCCATATTCCCAAGTGTGCTTGAATGCATGTGAGGTGGAGCTCTGTTTTTCTTACACGCTAATCTTCATTCTGAGCACTGTACTAATGCATATAGGACTGTAAATAATCGGTTCCGTTTAGGCGTTATTTGTGCTGCAATTCTTTAATACATATTTCATATTTGTTTTCTACTTGAAAACGTTCCAAATCTTTAGGCATTCCTTTGCTTAAACTTATTTGAGTTCATCCTGATATGATACCTAATGAAGCACAGACAGCTCAGTCAAACAGCTGTAGCTCTATCAGTTAGGAGCCCAGCCTATGCTGCTAACATCCAGAGGTTGTGGGTTCAACACCCACCACGTCTTTTAATTGTGGCATATTACTTTGGAAGATGCAGATTGATGAGGTCACAATGAGGTCAGTTTTGTGCAACTGAACACCTCCATTTTGCAATGAGGGAAGCTGGAATGTTAAGGTGTGTATCTGTTTATTCTCTTTTTAAGTGCTGATAATGTGTGCTGGTTTTTCTTTGCTTTCAAAAGAGAGCCGATTGCAGTGCTGTTTGTTGAGACAAAAAAGGGGGTTGTAAAAGCCATGGGAATATTATATTATGGTTTGGGCTGAAATGTGGTTTGTTATCCATGCAATATAATGTGTTCCATTGTTATGGTGTCATTATATTTATTAGGACAGAGAAAAGATGAAAAATACCTATTGAAATTCACTATTGGAATTATTGATAAAAAATACAGCAGACGTCTGCCTCGCGTGTAACAAAGAGCCGCAATTACGATAGTTGAAACGGCATTGAAATCCAAGTTAGACCAGGGTTTCTTACGTCTACATAATTCACGAGAGTTAGACGCACGCGTTCGCCCAGGTAGCGCCTATCCAGCGTCCCCACTTGGCACGCCCATAGACCGCCCACGGAACGCCCACGTCCAGAGCTACAGACGGGACTATGCTTTCGATAGACGTTAGTTCGTTATGTACTACCTAGGGACGTCTATGTGTCGTCCATTACCCAATTAACATTAATTAAGACCCTTAACTCCATGATTATTCAATTATATCCGACGTCCAAAGCACGCCTAAGTTAAACGCAGTAATAGAGAATTTAGGCCTAAGTGTATAGCCCTTGATGGAGACTGCCCCAACTTTATTGGTTGGGCTGAGAACTTTTCAGTGTTCTTAGAGGTCCTGTTACTAAGCTGCTGTAAGCACTAATGCCTGCTTACTGCAGGTTGAAAACACTTTTGCGCAGTGTGTATCTCACTATTCAGCTACAGTGGCCGGTGATTAAAAAAAACAACAAAAAACCCCCTAACACGGCTTGATAAAAGGGGACCAAAATTACTTAGCTCCCTCTCCTTCTTCAAAATTATAGGGAGATTTCCACAGTAGCAGAGCTTGTACAGAAAAAGATCTGTTTTTATGACAAGACTTTCTCACAGGCCTAATACTTGGACCTGCCACAAACAATAATTATTTCCCAAGCAAATGCAAGGCAATATCCAGCACAGGTGAGCTCAACTCAGATACCGAATAACTTGGAGCATGATCATGCAAAACATGAAAACCTATCATGACAGTTGTAAATTAACTCCAAAATTTAATGACAAGCTAGTATAATTGAAGTAAAGCTGGCACAATATAATTTAGGGGTCCTTTTATTAAGGTGCACTAACAGATTTAGCGTGCACTAAATGCTAAGGCATCCATTATATTCAATGGGTGCCTTAGCATTTAGCGAGCGCTAAATCGGTTATCACACCTTAATAAAAAGACCCCTTAATTTCCTAAGTCCCTTAGCAAGTTTTGCTGCAGTATTTTGCACCAATTGCAGGCATTGCTCATTTTTCTGGGGCAGTTCCTCATTTAAATAATCCAACCACTATAATATTAATGTTCTTCCAAGCAATACCATATTTTATTTCTGAACTATACAGTCATAATTGTTGAATTTATTGCAAAGCCCAAAATGTTCTCTGTACCATCCTAGCAATATAATCATTCATCTGTAAGTGTGAATTCCTTCAGACCCCTTAACATTGGCATTTTCACACCCTGCAGATCATCACCTATTTCTTACTCAAATAAGTAAACACCAGACACAGCTTATGGCAGAAATCGGTTGCAATTTTATTAAATTTACATAAATTTTTCTACAGTATTAACACTTGTAACAGAAATAATTTTAACATGACCTCCTAGAAACAGAAAAGTATATGGTTCATTCTACTTTTGATACCTTTGATATTATATCCCATGCCTCAGCAGTATTCATTGCTAAGCGCAGGTAAGCATGGCTCAGGATATCTGATCTCAATTCCTTAGTCAGGTGGTAACAAACTGACCATAATAGACTATCATTGGCACACTGGCATGGTCCACAGTACTGCTGAACTATCCCATTCCCCTCACATTCATAGTGGTACCATACACTTTTTTTGCAGCCATAGCCTGCTGCAGACTCGTTTGGGTTGTTCCGGGAGAGTTTTCTTGCTGTTGAGCATTGGTGCTGTTTAATGGACCATCTATATGTTATTAAACCATATCACAGATTCATGATGCTGGCCTAGTGGCCAAAACACGTGGATGAGTTGAGTGAATCAAGAATCTAGTCTGTTTTAATAAATCTCACCAACTGAACGCCAAAAAGACTTTCCAGTGTTTTTGTCTCCTCCACTGGGTTTGCTTGATACCTTATATGAATCATTCCAAAACTCTCTCATAATGATCTTTCTCCATACTGATATTCCAAACTTGTGGAAGGGAATTTCCCTTCAAATACTGCTGTGACATAAGTTCCACAATCCTATCCCCAATATAAAGCCTACCCCAATACCCACTAAACCCAGTTACCCTAGATGCTAGCATTGAGGAAGTGGGTGACCAGGATGTGGAAAACCCCCACACACTGCTTGGGTTCCCTAACACACCCTCTCACTTCTTCAACTCCCATCAATACACGCGAACCTCCACCTTCCCCTCTTATTGTACCCACCAAACCAATCAACTTCAATGACCTGTACACTCCAAAAATTGTTAATTCCAATGTTATCTTCATTTGTAATCTTAATTAATTGCAGTGAACCGCCTAGAACTCTCTGGGTATGGCGGTATACAAAATAAAGTTATTATTATTATTATTATTACTAGTCTTTAAGCCTGTTACATTAACGGGTGCTAGAATATATGTATGTCTGTCTTTCTTTCTGTCTCACTCCCTGCCCTTGTGTCTTTCTTCTTTTCTTTCTGTCTCCCTCCCTCCTATTATTTGTCTTTCTTTCTATTTGTCTCTCTTTCTGTCCCCTATGCAGCATTTATCTCCCCTTGTCCACTTTCCTGTACAGTAGCCATATCAGCATTCCCTCCCCCTCCATTTCCTTGTGCATCAGCATTTCCCCCCTCCCTACTTCCCTGTGCAGCATTTTCCTCCCTCGGGTGCTAGAATATATGTGTGTGTGTCAGTCTTTATTTCTTTCTCTCTCTGTCTCCTTAGCCACTTTTTCCTGTCCATTCTCCTTTCTTTTTACCTCCCCTGTGTCCACCACCATCCCTTCACTGCTCCCCTTATCCAGCAGCAGCCCTTCTCCCTTTGTTTTACCCCCCCCTGTCCATCAGTACCTCTTCCTGCTCCCCCTGTCCAACAATAGGCATCCCTTCCTTTCCCCCCCTGTCCATCATCACCTCTTCCTGCTCCCTCTGTCCAGCAGTAGGCCTCCCTTCATTCCCCCCCCTGTCCATCAGCATCTTTTCCTGCTCCCCCTGTCCAGCATTAGGCCTCCCTTCATTTTTCCCCCCTGTCCACCACCACCTCTTCACTGCTCCCCTTATCCAGCAGCAGCCCATCAGAGACGTGGCAGCAGCCCATCAGAGACGCAGCAGAGCAAATCAGGGCAGTAGAAGGGCCTGAAGCAGCATGTGAAGACTGCTGCACAGGCTGCTTGAATCGCCGGGTAGGTATTCGGGTCAGCGGCAAGGGAAGGGGGGGTGAGCGGCAAAGGACTCCTCTGGTCTGTTGCGGAGGGCGGCCCGACTCAATTTATTGATTCGTTTGGGGGGGGGGGAAATGCGTTGTGTTGTGTTGGGGGGAAGGGTAGGCAGACGCGAGGCCCGGGTTGCGCACTTGTGGTGCCTGAGCTGCAGGAGAGGGAGCAGGTTGTGCGTGGCGGGGGAGGCCCCGACTGCAGCTTGTTCATCGTTGAAAGCCGCCGCCGCCGCAGCTCCTCTCTGTCGATCGTGGTCCAGTTCGAGAGAGGAGCTGGGGGTGAGGAAGGCCGCCGCAGCTATGTAAATTTTTTTTTATTTGAAAGCCGCCGCCGGGGCCGCACATGCGCAATTGTTTTTTCACGACAGATCAGGGAACATGTTTTTTTTAGTGCGCATGCGCGGCCTATCATTTTATTATATTAGATTATAAAACAACTAACTTTGACACATTCATCAGTTGTATAATAAACTTACTTTCTCTTGCAAAACCATTCCAACTTGTTCAGTTAGGGCTGTCCAGAAAAACCTAAAGCTAGAAAAACTGAAGTTTCCCCATGAATTTGATTGTGCTTGACCAGAAAATAATTGTTTTTAATTTTTTAAAACACATCATATGAACATTATAATAGACTTATTGGGTCAGACCCATGGTCCATCAAGCCCAGTAGCCTGTTCTCATGGTGGCCAATCCAGGTCACTAGTACCTGGCCAAAACCCAAGGTTTAGCAATATTCCATGCTACCAATATAGGGCAAGCAGTACTGCAATTACTTCTGTTTTTTCTAGCAGTGTTGTATGTGCATTTACACTGTTATGTGGTGATACTTACTTTGGACGCTGTTTTTTTTTCTGATTGAACAGCAGTGATTCAAACACAATCCTTGATTTGGTACACATTTATTTTGTATAAAATCACATTTGATTCACTGATACCAAGGGACAGGTCCAGGAATGTTTCACAATATTTACTCTTCTGGGTTTATTGAGTGACAACTCTGTTGTAGGGGTTGTGTGCTCTACCCCTATTTATGAGTTGTGAAAACCGAGGGCTCTCCCCACTATATATTTATATTCAGCTTTATTTTTGTGTTTATTAGCTTTCGGGGTTGTTAGGTTTTTCGCTGCTGTTCTTTTAATTTTTTTTTTTTTAGTTCAATTATTTTTATTAAAATTTCCATAAAATATAATACAATGCATTAAAACTGATCAAAACAGATTATTTGTGGTCTCTATTTTTGCATCTTTTCCTATTGGGTTTCATATTGATATAATTTCTTGATAGTCATCACACGGTAGAAGCGTTGAGTCACTGCGTTGAGTCACTGCGTTGAGTCACTGCAGTCAGTACCTTGACAACCTTCTTCTTCAAGATCACTGACTTTCTGATGATGGGGTGAATAATGGAGGTAAAGTGCCTGTTTTTAAACTATTTACTATTAGCGTGTGAATAAAACTACCAAACTGAAAAAAAAAAATTATTTAGGGTGAAGGGGGAAATCACTTCTGAGCTTGAACCCTTAATGTTAATGCACTGAAACAGTCTGAATTTCTGCTAAAGATGGGAGTTTGAATGTAGAACCTCTAGCCATTGGAAGGTGTGTGCCAGAAGAATAAGATTGATCAGGGATGCTCTTGTTTGAATTAGCATTGACTGTAGGGACAATTTTTTTTATATATATTTTCGATTTTCTTTTGGAAGTAGTTAGCCAGAGCTTGTGCTGATGGAAGATTAGCGGAGGTTAGTTCTGATTTCTTTGGGTTGGGGGCTACAGATTTTAAAATTGTGTACAGAACTGCAGGATTTTTTGCCTTACTGATATCAGTTGAATAATACTGTTTCTTAGTTTGATTAATTTTTGCTTTGTAGAAAGAGACTGGGTGTTAAATATGTTTAAATTTGCAGCACATTTATTTTCTAGTGTCCACTAACCAAGGTTCGTCAACTTTCAGTGTCAGAAGTTTCACATCCTGCTTGTCTAGTTTGTCCCGCAACTTCTTGAAATTTGAAAACAGTACATTTTCTGGCCCTGTAGCTTTACCAAACAGACCTTTCCACATTGCCCCAATAACTACTTCAAAAAGATATGGTGCCTCCAAGCCAAATAGAAGAGCTTCTTACCAATTTTGCCATCCAATAGTTTTGCAGCACTTTTCTTTTTTTTTATTTATAACTAGCTGATGCCCCGGCGTTGCATGGGTATTTAATTATAGCAATAACACTGTAAATGGATTCAAATAAAGATACTTTATAGTGGTGAATGAAATTATTTTTTTACAGCTTAATAAAAAGTACAATATTAAAATTATAATGTGAAATATTTGACAAAATGAATACAATACAACTAACGCAAAACGTGATTATAAACAACAATTTTAGTTTCACCTCCTGGAGCAAGAACATATAAATTCTTGGGTGAACCCACCCTTGAGCAAGCAACATAGAGTTGTGGGCCACGAGACCCCCAGAACATATCACCCCAGGTAGTGAGGGATCTGCATACCAAGTTTCGTTCAAATCGGTCAAGCCGTTTTTGAATTACTGTGAGAATGGCAGCTTTTTATATTTTTTCCATTGACATGAATGGGTGAAATCTGATTTTATGTTTGTAGCTCCGCCCACGTGTGCAGGTGGGCCGCGAGACCCCCAGAACATATCATGCCAGGTAGTGAGGGATCTGCATACCAAGTTTCGTTCAAATCGGTCAAGCCGTTTTTGCGTGATCGCGGCACATACACACACACATACATACACACATACATACCTCCGATTTTATATATATAGATTTTGAATACATTACAATATCCAATAATTCAAAAGAAAAAAGGAGAATCACATAAAACAATACATAATCAAATCATACATACATAATTCCTTTCAAGCCCACATTAATGGGGAGTATATCTTGCTATTTCTAATAGAATAAAATTCAAGAAAAATAAATGACAATAATTCTTGGTTCATTCTAATGAACCTTGAATCATTCCTTAAACTGGGATACTATTTATATTAATTCTCCTCATATTCTCAGCTGGGTGAAACAAATCTCATTTCTATTTCTATTCTCTTGCAATTAAAAATTGTTGTAGTTGTATAGGATCCCAGAAAAAATATTCAATATCTTGTAACTTAATCAAGCATTTACAGGGAAATTTCAGGTAAAAGGATGCATCCAGTGCCAACACCCTATCCTTCAATTTCAAAAATTATTTCCTCCTCAACTGAATGGTTCTGGATACATCCGGAAAAATCCTGACCAAATCCCCACAAAATTTCAAGCACTTTTCTTAACGCCACTGTTGCTAGCATATAGTACTGAAGACCAATTTCAATATATTGTCAACCAGCAGCCATAGTTCAAGTAACTCATAAGATGTGTCTGCTTGTGTCATGCCTGCAGCATTAGATAGGTTTGTCACACCCAGGAGTTCACCTTCTGTATATTCTGGAGCACCAGATACAAGCAGAGCAAGTCATTCATGAGACTCCAAGATAATCTTTAATCACTTTACTGTTCCAGTTGAAGAGCAGTGTAGCATGGAGGATTCTCTTGTACAGTGGCAATAACATCTTCAGCGATGTTTAGCCTGTTAGCCATTCTGCATACTTTGTCACAAGATGTCAAAGTCACTAAGGTCACCACTGGCAGACTTAATGGCTGCTGAGACAATGAGAGTGGGCTGATTGTCTGATAGTTTCAGTCTGTCTGCTGCAGCAGTCATTTCATTGCACTGCAATATTTTCCATGGAAGTTGGATTGTTATGAAGTCAGCTGCCTTGGTCTTTCTCTAGGTATGAAGTCGTCACTTCCATGTCACTTTCTTCAGTACTTCCTGCTTCAATATCCATCTCACCACTGTCATATACCTTGACAAGGCCACCATCCAGGATCTCTGCCTCCAATTGCAGCCCCTGCTACAGGCCTGCACTAGCCGTAATTACCCAATGCCAGTGCATTTAAAAGTAACAACAGCCCTCGCTTTCCTGGCAACTGGGAGCTTCCAGTCTGTATTGGCGTCCAGCACTGGGCTCACTCAACTTGCCATTTCCAACTGCCTCACCCAATTTCTTAATGCCTTCCTAACCCACAACCGTGACTACATCTCCCTCTCCACCATTCCCCAGGCCCTACAGGACAGTATGAGGCAGTTCTACAATGTGGCACAATTCCCTCCGTCATCAGAGTGGTAGACTGCACTCATATTGCTCTTAGACCCCTCGGGCAGATGAGGCCAGTTACTGGAATAGGAAAGGGTTTCACTCCATGAACATGCAGATGGTGTGCAATGCCCAGGGAGAGATCCTGGATGTGTGTGCCAGATACCCTGGTTCCACACACAATGCCTACATAGTGCAGCATTGTGGCCTCCACAGGAGAGCAATCCAGGGGCACTTCAGCGGCGCTTGGCTTCTTGGCAAGCACCTCAGGGACACAGCTACCTTGTTCCCCCCCCCCCCTATCCCAACACTCTCTTCCTGCACCTGAAAATCACTGCCACTCATCATTGTTCTCTCTCTCTCTCTCTGTTGCTCTATGTCTCATAGGTGACAGGGGGTATCCTCAGCGAGTCTGGCTGATGACTCCGATTGCCCACCCTCACACTGCAGCTGAGGAGGAATACAACCGTCGTCACAGAGCCACCAGGAGCATCATCGAAAGAACATTTGGGCAGTTAAAAAACCGCTTTCGATGCCTGGATCGCTCGGGGGGCCAGCTGCTGTACATGCCTGAGAAGGTGGCTCAGATCTTTGTGGCATGCTGCATGTTGCATAACCTTGCAGTACGCAAACACCAGCCACTGCCGGATCCCCCACAGCAACAATTGCAGCAGCCACCTGATGGCGATGATGATGAGCCTCCCCCACCCCCACAGCACAGAGCTGAGCACAGTGCCAGCCAGGAAGGGTTCAACGCCAGGCACCGTCTAATACAGACCCACTTCCAGTGAAATGGACGCCGTACCCTAGCCACCTGACACTATATCAGTCCAGTGCCATTTAACTGGACTGCACAAGCAGCCCAGGCTAATGTCAGCTTCAGTGCCATATAACTGAAGCTTTACAACCCCACCAACCCTTCAATCAGTCCAGTGCTATTTAACTGGACTGCACAAGCAGCCCAGGCTAATATCAGCTTCAGTGTAGATAAGCTGAAGCTTGTAAACAGCATAGACAATAGTCAGCTTCAGTGTACATAAGCTGAAGCGTGTAAACAGCACGGACAATAGGTTCTTTTAAAGAAACACCTTTATATTCCCACATTGTGTGTATGTATTCCTTACATACACACATCCTCACCAACCCCACCTCCACCCACATACACGACCAACACCAGCCCCTTACCTACCTCCCTGTCCCCTTACCTTGCCCACGTGGTCTCCCACGGCCCCTGATAGCCCTCGCAGCTCCACCTCTAGGTACAGATGAAGCTTCTGGACCAACTGGGGCCACATCAGTGTCTGAGCTGTCACTATCACTGCTGGAGTCAGTGTTCTGTTGTCCAAAAGCAGGCCATGTAACCTGAGTGGAGGAAGGCAGGCGTGGAACAGGCCCCAACAGCTGGGGGTACTTTCTTTTCTCTGTGGCTTTGCATCCTGTCACCACTGAGCCAGTGGTGGAGGGTGGTGTAGGCACCTGAGCAGCATGCTGGCTTGTGAAGGGAGGACAGTTTGTAGCTCTCAGCTCACTCTGGAGGCCTTCCAGCTTTCCAACGATGGCAGTGTTGGCATGCAAAAGCTGCCTCAGCAGTTCATTCTTCTCCCATTGGGCCTCCACTGACTGCTGTTTTACCTCCAGTGACTGCTCTTTTGCCTCCAGTGACTGCTGTCTTGCCTCCACACCATCTCTCAGCAGCTGGAGCTTCTGCTGCCGATATCCCTCCAGGGTTAGATTGTGTCTCAGTAGCCTCTGGGCCAGTCTCAGCAGGTGGCGATGCTGGCGACTGGGTGCCCTCCAGTGGCCAGACTGTGCAGCCTCACTGCCCTCCTCGGTATCGGCAGCCACATTGGCAAACTGCTCAGGTGGTGGGAGAATTGGCAGCTCCTCATCCCCATTGGCAGGCTCCTGGAGTTGGGTGTCCTGGGACTCGTCTGGCCCCTGCTGGCTGAGTGTTGCAGCTGTGTCATCCTTCTGTCCCAGCACAGTCAGTGTGTCGATGCCACTGCATCCGGCCTGATTCTCGTCAGAGCTGGCATCTACATAGGGGAAAAGCACATATGGATGTCACATTATACCACAGGTAACATGCATCCCAAAGGTATGTGACCACATACCCAGCTACCATAGGGCGGTGTGTTGGTGACATAATGAAGGGGGTGAAAGCAGTGTATGTGCAGACACCTTACGTGAGCACACCTGCTGATCATAGCAATGGTTCCTAATTGTCTGTACAAGGGTGTAGGAATCTAATTCCATGCTTTGCCATCAGCACATGGAGCAGTACCATACAGGTGTTATGAAAAGGTTTGAAGAGCAGGTGTACTCACTGCCCCATTAGAGGAGTAGAAGAAGGAGGATGGAAGAGAGGTCTCTCAGAATAGAGGACATAGCTGTGAGACTGGGGATTAAGACACGTACATACCAGAAGGCAGTGCAGGTGCATCAGCTGATGTGTCCTGTGTGCCCACACCATAGGTGGAGGTTGCTGACACAAAGGTGAGCATCAGCTGGTCCATGGGGCTGAGGTCTGCCATGTCAGCATCTGGAGGCTGGTTGCCCACCTTAGCTCGGACGTCCCTTTTGATGGCTCTCCATTTCTTCTTGAAGTCCTCCACATCTCGCTTATGGTGGTGGACTGCATTCAGGCGCTGAGCAATTGCCGTCCAGACCTTGATCTTTGAGTATGCCCCGAGTCTCTCACCTTGGGGTAAGAAGAGCTGCTGGTGGTGTGTGTGCACCTCCTGCACCAACATTTCGGTCTCAGCCTGGGTGAAGTTAGGCTTCCAGGACAGAGCTTTGGCCGATTTGGGAGCCATGGTGTCAAAGTACCCACACTTTTGATAATATGAAGTTAGACGTATTTAGTGGCAATTAAGCACATCCAACAAGCCGTCAGTTAGACGACGTCACGTAATACGTCCATCTGGTCGGTTATGGACAAATCTGAAACACGTCTAGGCCACGGTTATTGGTACGTTTAAATCCAGGGGGCCGGGATACGTCTACATCAGCAGGAAACGTCTGTCTCCTATCTGTTCGGAGACACCGTCCTATCTACTGATGCAATCCTAACCCGTTTGCTGGATGCTACACATTACATGGTCTGCCTTTTCAAGCGTGTGGCTGTATTCAGGTAAGCAAGTATTCCTGCTTAATCGCTGATGTTTTACATGCTTATAGAGCTGTAAGGGCCTCACGTTGCTGGTTACCCTCTGGAAAGCCTGTTTGAAACAGCATTTAGATGAGCAGGGGGGAAGCAATCTGCATAGGGGCCATAACAGGGTAAGGGCAACGATTGGGTGAGCTTCCTGGAACACACCTCCTTCCTCTCCCCGTCCTCCATCCCTGCCTGGAAGGGGGGCTCCTTATCCCACAATGCTACCTCCTTCCTCCAATGATTGCTTCACCTTACCCCCCTCCCCTCCCCTGGGATTCGTTCCTCACACACCCTTGATCCTGGCCACAGGTGTATGTGTGGCCTTGTTGGTGACTCAGCTATTACAGCTTTTTGGTGTCATTGTGAGGGGGGGAAATACCCTCTCAGTTGACACTGGTCAGCTTCCTAGTGCCTCACCTTGCACATGTGTAGCTCTTATGGGATCTACCTGATTGCATATGAACGGCAGCATTGCACAGCAGTCACCAGCTCCCTTTTACATGAGTCCTCAATCATAATATGTCCTTTCAGTCGAGGGTTAGCACAGGCCTCTAGAAAGAGGGGGAGCTATTCAGACAGTCAGGTGTTACATCCATTGCAAATCATGGAACTCACAAGTCTACATCTCTCCCCTTTTTCCTGAACTGTGACTAACACAACCTCTGTCTCAGGTCCTACATGTAACATAAATCCAATATCAAATTCCAAGCTTCCAACCTTTAAAGTATTCTTTCTATGTTACACATTTAGATCCTTATCTGGTGTTGCTGCTTTTGTTTTAGCCATAGACCTCAGAAACACCCCTCCTCCGTCCCATACAGGTTACGTTCTCATAACGGGGAGATTCATGTGTAACCTCCTCATCGGTCAAGGCTTAAATTTTAATAGCTAATGCTCAATGCTTTTATGTTTTTTGAACACTTTTTATAACTTTTAAAACGACTAATGAAGTATGTGTACTTATCTTCATAAGATCTTATATCTGAAGAGTCTATGCGGGATGGTGGTTAACGGCATGAGTGGATCCCTGACGAAGCGGCAGCAAAACATGTTGGGTCCACCAGCCTAAGTACAGCAACACTTATGAAGATAAGTACACATACTTCATTAGTCATTTTAAAAGTTATAAAAAGTGTTCAAAAAACATGTATGGGACAGAGGAGGGGTGTTTCTGAGGTCTATGGCTAAAACAGAAGCAGCAACACCAGATAAGGATCTAAATGTGTAACATAGAAAGAATACTTTAAAGGTTGGAAGCTTGGAATTTGATATTGGATTTATGTTACATGGTGATAATTCCAGGAATAAGACTTTAAATAGTGCCTTATAAGGTTGTTTAACTCAGGTCCTGCATGTGACATGGTCCTGGTCTCAGCCAGATCTTACTTACAAGATGGCCTCGTTCCCACTTTCAGTTGGCTGCCTGCCTGCCCTTTTATTAGGTGCAGGTCAGTGACATGATATCAAGGGATCACACATGACATCCTGTTTAGAGGTAGATATCTGGTATTATTTTGGTCTGTTTTTGTAGTCAAGATTCAACTATAAATGTATACACCTTTGCTGAGGTAGACATGAATGGTAGAACACCTGCTCACAAAAGACTGTCATAGAACAATCGCCATACAAATATGTACGCATTATGAGAACATACAATATCATACTTATGGTAACAACATGGCACATGCCTAACACTGCTCCATCCTGTGCAAAGTAAGCGAGCAGTTCTGAGCCTCACATACTTTTTCATTTGCAAGTGTCAGCAAATATCTGTGAGGGCTGTCCTGCTGCAGCAGCCTCTGTCGCCAGAGGTTGTGGCTTCTAATCTCAATGCTGCTCCCTGTACCCCTGGCCTGGTTACATCATCATCCATTGGCCTATAGGTTAGAGAAGCTATTTGTTACCTCAGATATACAGCCTAGCATTCCCACGTTTTCAGTGTCAATCTTTAGGGCCTCCTCACCACATCCCATCTGATGGCAGGGACTTTTAATTTCACTGCATACCTGTTTTCCACTGATATTGGGAAGGTACCCTTTTTTGTCTTCCTACCCTAGTCATGGGATTGGAACACACCTTCAGTGCAACTATTGCACACCTTAACCATCACTGTACAATTTGCATCTGTACATCACATCTCAACACTTGCAATCATTGGCAGAGAATATGGTGACAGCATTGTAGTCGACAGCCAGTAACATCAAGTAGGTTAACATCCAAGTATGTCCCAATGAGATACAGTAGGTAAAGTCTCCTGAATATGCGATGGAGAGGCTGTGTGATGTCCTTTCAGTCATTGGATTTCTGCCAGCTACTTGTAAGCTGTCAGGGACACTGTTGGTAACATGATTGGGGCCTCAATGGCCCATTGGCAGCGTGGCCCTCAGGTTTGCCCCTTCATTCCCAAACGGGTTCCTGAAAGATGGCAACCAGCTGCCGCAGAAGCTGACGATCTCCTGCAGGATCTGCATGGTTTCACGCCTCCCCTCCTGCAGTTCGCTGCGCATTTCGGCCACAACGTTCAGCAGCTGTCCATAGGCCTCAGCAGGGGGAGGAACAATTGGGGCCGCTGGCTGCACATCGTGGCATGGGGCCAGGCCCTGCTGCCTCCATCGCCACCTCCTCATCACCTTCAAGAGGGGCATTTCTGCATAGACATCAGGGACCTCCCATGCTCCCTGCTCCTCCACCACATGCTCCTGCACCACTTCCGCCACGACCTGTGCCACATCCTCCACCTCTGCCACCTGGCCTTCGTCCTCCACATCGGACACCTCCACTATATCCTCATGTGGCAGACTCTCCTCAGATGCAGAGTAGCCTTCCCCCTCATCTGCAGCCTCTGCCTTTGCCACTGTCTCCCTGGAGGCCTGGAGGCATATTTCCTGCACCACCTCCTGGGCTAGGCCCTCAGCAGCATGCTGTGCACGACCTGTGTGTGGTCAGAATATGATGTTAGGGTTACCATAGCGTGCATTGCTTTTATACTACATACACAATTAGCTATCATCCCCCACCCAACCCATTGAGACTAAGTGGGAGACAGGTCAGGCCAGTGTGTGACCAAATATGTAAACTACTTTGTGTGTACAGTTATACCGGTATACATCTATACAAAAGGTAGCCGGCATATGCAGGTGACACTGAATGGCCTTGATGTATTTGTTGACACAGTGGACTGACAGGTATCTCATCACCCACATTTTGGCTGGCAATAGGTTGCATACCAGAACAGCTGCTAAGGAAGAGCACATTGACAAGGAGCTGAGCTTTGAGAGGTAGCAGACATGACATAACATAGGATAGAAGGTGACAGGTGCAACTATGATTCACACATTATGCTTAGAATGGGATAGTGTCTCTCTGATGCCCTTCTCTGCAATCAACTGCAGTGTCAAGGAAGCATACCTGAACAAGGGATATATGCCTCCAACACAGCAGGCCTGACATTGGTCTGGAGCTATGAAGGTGACCTCCAGACCAACATGTGGGCGGCAGCCTCCGAGGCGTATATCCCTTGTTCAGTTATGCCTCCTTGACAATGCAGTTGATTGCAGAGAGGGGCTTCAGAGAATGAGCACTCAGTATGCTACCAGCACCAATATCAACTGGAGAGATATTTATTGATCTGAGGATGACCTCCCGTTCCTCCATTATAGCTTTTTACCATCTGATAGTCACCTACACGTTTCAGGATTTCTGGTATGTCTTACAAGGCATCTGCCATACCTGTGCTACTGACTTTTTTTTTGGGGGGGGCTGCCACTTACGTCCAGCTCTGAGGCGGTGTCTGGTGCGCCGGATGAGGGTTGGATTCTCCCGGTGGACCCTACGCCACATGCGCCTCAGGAACTCCAGGTCATGGTACACCCCATAACGCCTCCAAGAAGGATATGGCGGAGAATAGGGTCAGGTGACAGTCCTTTTCAAACATATGCAGGGTTATGAGGGCACTGAGCACATCACATCTGTTATGTATATTCTGATGAGGTAGGGACATATCCTGAAATGAAACATCTGCCTGCCAAGATATTGTTATCCTTCTTTATCTATCTATCTATGTTTCCTTTATATATATATATATATATATATATATACCAGTCTTTAAGCCCATTACATTAATGGGTGCTAGAATAGATGTGTCTGTCTGTCTGTGTTTCTTTATCTCTCTCTCCTTGGCTGCTGTCTGTGTCCTTCTGTATTTCCCCCCCGAGCAAAGCTGTCTGCCCCCAGCGCACACCTCCCCCAAAGCAGCCCCCTTTCCCTCTCCCTAACTGTCTCTCCATGGCCCTCTTCTGTCTTCCCCCAGAGCAAAGCTGTCTGTTCCCAGCACACCTCCCCCCAAAGCAGCCCTCTTTCCCTCTCCCTATCTCTCCATGGCCCCTTCTGTCTTCCCCCCAGAGCAAAGCTGTTTTCCCCAAGCACAACCCTCCCCCAAAGCAGCCCCCTTTCCCTCTCCCTAACTGTCTCTCCATGGCCCTCTTCTGTCTTCCCCCAGAGCAAAGCTGTCTGTCCCCAGCACACCTCCCCCCAAAGCAGCCCCTTTTCCCTCTCCCTAACTGTCTCTCCATGGCCCTCTTCTGTCTTCCTCCCCAGAGCAAAGCTGTCTGTCCCCAGAACATCTCACCCCCAAAGCAGCCCCCTTTCCCTCTCCCTATCTCTCCATGGCCCCTTCTGTCTCCCCCAGCACACCCCTCCCCCAAAGCAGCTCCTTTCCCTCTCCCTGTTTCTCCATGTCCCCTTCTGTCTTCCCCCCCAGAGCAAAGCTGTTTGCCCCAAGCACAACCCTCCCCCCAAAGCAGCCCCCTTTCCCTCTCCCTAACTGTCTCTCCATGGCCCTCTTCTGTCTTCCCCCAGAGCAAAGCTGTCTGTCCCCAGCACACCTCCCCCAAAGCAGCCCCCTTTCCCTCTCTCTCCATGGCCCCTTCTGTCTTCCCCCTCAGAGCAAAGCTGTTTGCCCCAAGCACACCCCTCCCCCCAAAGCAGCCCCCTTTCCTTCTCCCTGTCTCTCCATGGCCCCTTCTGTCTCCGCCAGCATGCCCCTCCCCCCAAAGCAGCCCCCTTTCCCTCTCCCCTGGCCCCCGGTATTAATCCGCTTCTTACCTTCCCTCCATCCCGGCATCTTCTGGCCTGTTCCTCTTCAAAGCAGCCTGCGATTGTGGTGGCCAGCTTTAGCGAATCTCACAGTCTGCTCTCCAACTCAGTAGAACGTTCCCTCTGACGCAATCCCGTGCGTCAGAGGGAACATGCTACCGAGGTTGGAGAGCGGCCGGTGAGGTTCGCTAAAGCCGGCCACCATCGCAGGCTGCTCTTTAGAAGAGCAGCAGCGGCAGCAGTGGCGGCGGCGAATGAGGGCAGGACAGGATGCTCTGAAGACGAGGATCGGTGGCAGCGGTGAGGGCAGGAGGTGTTTTCCCTGCCGAGAATGCAGGCAGGGACAGAGCTTGCCTGGCCAAATGGTGAGTGAGGGCGGGAGGAGGGGAGTGGTCAGAATGTTTCCTGCCACCGGGTTCTAAAATGGAACATGGCCACGGATCACACACCACGGCGGCAGGGAACACAAACCCTAAGGTTTTATTATATATATATATATTTATATATATTTATGCAACACAGAATAAGCAAGCAGTTCCTTGAAAGATGGGGGTGGGAGCAATAGGTGACAGGTTTAGAGACTAGGACACACTGGCTACATAGTGATAGGTACTGGGGGGGTTCTCACCTATGCAGGGTGTCACGTATTCTGGACTAGGCCCTCATGGCGATGTTGCGGGGTGGTCTCCTGCCATTGTGGCCAAACACCCGTGCCTCATACTGGAGGCAGAGCTCCACTAGGGACTCAGTCTACCCCTAGGGAGTAGTTTGGCTCCCTTCGCTCCACCATCACACCCGCATGCACTCACACAAGCTCTCACACACACCCTCACACACCCTCTCTCACACTCACCCTGGTAGCCACACACTCTTCCTGGCATGCCCTTCCTCACTACACAATCTCTCACTCCCACAATCACTCACACTGTCTCTCTTGTCTGTCACTCTTGCACTCTCTCTCACTTGCTCTCACACACACACTCACAGAAATACTCTCCAATCACTCAATCCCACTCAGTAATCAATATAAACTATCCTATCCTCCACCAAATTCCAACCACTCTCCTGACTCCTCACTCAACGCCTACAACACCCACAAGGGTCGCACTTCCACATGGTGGTTTATATATGGGCATGCAGGACATTATTGGGGACAGTGTGACATCAGTGGGACATGTGCCTGGACAACTAATAGATAAGGAGCGCTATACGACTAGCAAGTCATCCAGCGGATCGCAGCGACAATAGATATACATCTTGTTTGGATGGGCCTCATTTTGGTAGGAAAAGTTGGACGCTTCAGTATAGCGCATGTGGACGTGTTTATGCTGGACAACTTTGTGCCGATAATCGATTGACTTGGACATCTTTCTATTATCGACACATTTCCCTGGTCATCTTACGCCGCCGACGCATAGAGCTTTTATACGACCTATTGATTATGCCCCTCTGAGTGTTTATGTTTTATTTAAAATTTGATATACCGCTTTAAACAAATTGTCAAAGCGGTGTACAATGTTAAGACTATTAAAATCCTGGGGAAGACATCAAATAACAAGATTTTACTGACTTATAAGATACAAATTGGATTAAGGAGGAAGTACAATTTATAATAGGAAAGAAGGAATGTAAAAGGTCAATACACTAGGAAAAGGATATGCTCTTCCTTCTATCTGCAATCTAGCATCTACTTGTCATATGCACCTTTAAAAAGGAAGGCCTTTAAGTTATTCTTAAATTTACCCAATGAGATCTCTTCTAGAAGGTGAGAAGGAAGGGAATTCCATATTGTTGGTGCGGTAACCGAAAAAAAATTTTCTTTGTGGTGTCATAGAATAAGTTCCATGGGAATGGGATGACCAGAAGGTTGAGGTTACTGGATCTTAGTGCTCTGGTTGGGCAGTGTGGCACTGCTCTGGTAACTGGCCTTGAGGAATTCCCAGATGACGACCTTGGTAAACCAAGATCATCATCTTCAGCTATATAGGTTTTTCCACTTCTAGTTGACATGCTCAGTTACCAATGAAACTTAAAAATCTTCCACAGTACCACAGCAAAACTCAAGCACTGCTTTGAATAAAAGTAAACTTACACTTATCTGATATTGGGCTTATATAGGTGCTGGCACTAGATGCAAGAACATGCCTAGAACTAGAGATAATGGTTACTGTGGATTGGCAGACTAGATGGACCATCTGGCCTTTATTTGCCAACATGTTTCTAACTAACTAATGTCTGAGTAAAGGAGGGGGCACTCACAAGCATTTCTCAGGCATCAGCTGGTGATGTCACACTTGCCTGGATAAGCCCAATCAGTCATGTGACAGTCAAACATTTAGTTGTTCTATGAATTTCTGTTTGATTTTTGTATAACATTGTAACCCAGAAATTTGTTCACATGTCTAATGTCAAATTTACTTATAGTTACATGTTTAATCCACATCCATAGGTCCAGACCAGTCTTATTTTCTTAAATATTGTTCTTTGCAGGAAATCTAATCATACCATATTTAAATATATAAAGCTGAAAGAGCCATCAGAAGCGGCGCTCCATGGTATGCAAAATACCCAACTTATGGGGCTAAACGCCACTACGCTTCTTCATCGGCTTCTACAGTATATTTTTAAATAAAGCTTATTGTTTTTTGTTTTTTTTTTATTTATCAATTTTAGATTAAACATATTAAGTATAAACTTATACAGAAAGCAGGATCTAAACATAGGAGAAAAGAAAATGAATTATTCCGTATAATATATTAAACAGAAAAAATTGTTAGCTTAGTCCCCAGCTCAAGTCCACCTTTGATTAGATCCAAGATATATTTAATGTACTAAATGAAAACTTAAATAGAACATAGGCTAGATTAGCTGAACAGAGGGAAAATCACTTTTTCTCATATTAGGGCTTTAGGTCTTATCCTTTTCTTTTGCCATAAGTTATATAGAGAGAAACGTAGACAGTTGGAAGGGTTCAAAAAAGACAAACTTTTGTGAAGAATAATGCACAACGCATTTACATGGGTGATGCAAATAGAAAGTTGCCCCAAGGGCTAGTACTCCAGGTTTTAACAACATAAATTCTCTGCGATGCTTTTGGGCATCCCTAGACAAATCAGGGTACATTTGAACTTTCAAACCCATTTTTGTCTATTTTTAAAGAATAGTCTTAGCAGAAAGTTTTTATTCGGTGCCAAGGCTACCATTAGAAGCAGTGTTGCTGGTACCGCCAGAACATTTTAAGACATCTCTAGCATTACAGATACATTCATTGTCTCCTGTTTATTTCCTTATTGATTTTGAGGACTTATTTGACAAGTAATAGACTTGTGAAAATGGAGGTATAACCTCCTCTGTAACTTCCAAAACTTCCATTATATATTACATTGCATTAGGGATTTCTATTCCGCCATTACCTTGCAGTTCAAGGCAGATTACAAAAGAATTATCCAAGATGTATTACAACGAGAACTTACAAAAAAAAAAAAAAAAAAAATTGGTCATTTTCAAAAAGAGTAAGAAATGGGTAAGGTTATTTGTTTGGGGTAGTTGGCTTTAGTGAGGTGGAGTTTGAGACTTGCGGTATTATTTCTTTTTTCAGAGTTTTCTTGAAGAGTATGGTCTTTATTTCTTTTCTAAAAGTCTTGTAGTCGAGGGATGCCGTCAGTAGATTGGCGATTTGGTTGTCTAGTTTGGCTGCTTGAGTGGCCAGGAGGCCATCATATAGTTTTTTCCGTTTGACCTCCTTAATTGGGGGGTATGAGAATGGGGTGTGAGTTTTCCTATGTCTGGTTGCGGTGTTGTGGATGAGGCGGTTATTCAGGTAGTTTGGACTGTCTCCGTATAAAGTCTTAAATAGTAAGCAGTAGAATTTAAATTGTATTCTTGCTGGTATCGGAAGCCAGTACAATTGGAGATATGCTTCTGTAATGTGATCATGTTTCTTTAATGAGTAGATGAGTCTTAGTGCTATGTTTTGGATAGTTTGTAGTTGTTTTGTTATGGTTGTAGGGCATGGGAGGTAGAGGATATTACAGTAGTCAAGTAGGCCTAGTATTAAGGACTGAACTATGAGCTGGAATTGAGTTTTCTCGAAGAATTTCCGAACTTGTCTTAAGTTTCTCATGACTAAGAATGACTTTTGTATTGTTTTATTGATTTGCGGTTGCATGGTGCAGCATTTATCAATAGTTATTCCTAGCAGTTTTAGGGTGGTTTGCATGGGGTAGTTGATTGCGTTGATTTCAATGTTGGTTATGGTTGGTATTTTGTTTTTTTCTAGGAGGATGAATTTCGTTTTATCTGGGTTCAATTTCAGTTTGTGATCTTTCATCCAGGTTGCTATTGATTTTAGTGTTTGGTATATTGTGTTCATCATGGAGAGTTCAGATTGATCGAAGGGTATGAGGATGGTAATGTCATTGGCATAGCTGTAGGAGGTTATGCCTTGTTTGTCCAGGTGAGAGCTAAGGGAGGCTGTATCTTCAACATTTCCCTAGGGGTTACCGTAGTTACCCTAGGGAAGTTCACTAGTCTCAGGTTGTTGTTTCTTGAAATATTCTCTTGAAATTCTACCTTCCTTCTGAGATTTATGTTTTCTTTGATAATAGTTTCTTGAACTTGTTTAGTAGTTTTAACAACCTGACTAATATTGGCCATAGCTGATTTAGAACCAGTCAATTCAGTTTTTAATTTCTCAATTTCACTTGTCTAAATCTTTATTTTCTCTTCTATCTGCTGGAAATGTGTTTATCGATTTAGGAAGATTGGCAACTAGGTCCCACCCAAATCGCGTCTAAGGTAACATCCTGGGGTTTCTGTAATTGAGAAATACAAAGTTTAATACTTGTTTTCTCACCAACTGCTCAGTCTCTTGTCGTTTGCCCTCCTGGATTCTGCCAGCTACTTACGCTGTCTCTTCCTCGGTATCCAGACTTAGGCTCTCCTGCAGATGCAGGGAGTCTAGCTCCAGGCTCCTCTCAGTAATCTTTCTGACCTCTGGTGCAAGGAGAGCTTCTACTTCCGGAAGCTCTTCCGCCCGCGGGGAGCTGATAATCCGGGGAATAAGAAGTGGCGCCCTAGTGTCGATGCTAAGGGTGGTTTCAAGCCCCAAGGTGATCGTTTCCTATCATTCACACGGAGCGTCTCCAGCGGGGAAGTCCCGATTTTCTGTGAGGTTCCCTTCATCCGCAGCAGGAGCTCCTCAATATTACTCAAAGTGGCCGCTCCAGGGTTCTGCGAGGTCGTAGTAGAACTCTTTCCTCTCCGCTTGGGCATATTGACTTCAAGGTAAAAAGAGAAAGAACCATGTAAGGAGGTGCTCCAAATCGTGGCGTTCAACCGAACTAGTCAGCAGCCATCTTGGATCTCAAGCTTATTGTTAATACAACTTCTTTAGGTATTAAATATTTAAATAACTTATATTTTAAAGTTTATCAGACTTATCTGTAAGATCCTAGCAAAGCATATAACTTAGCTTATGCCAAGAGATTGAAAAGCACTTGTACACAGCATCGCTGCGAGAGGAAACATAGACTGGCATCACAGTGAGTCATATTTAGGTGAATGTTATACGTTTAAAGACTTAACGGGAGCTAGTTTTCGACATCGAATAGCTCCCTGGGGGTGTGTGAAATATGCATTAGAGGTTTGTTGGTTTTGGACACAGATTGTATTGTAAGTGGAGATAATATTCAGATAGATAATAAAGCTGCAGCCAAATATTTATTCCAATAAAATTGAGTTGTGTGATTATTGATTGATGGGGTTTAGCTTTCAGTTGCAAGGTGACAGAGTGCAAATACTAATGTTATATATGTGCTAATAGCACCTGCCAATTTTTAACACAGCTTAATAAAAAGGCCCGTAATGATTACTGGGTTTATATCAAATATACAAATCCCAGAAAAGCGAAATTAAAGAAAAGATAATATATATGAACTTTTCTTTCAATTGCAACCACCCATACCCAACAACTTCATATATCATCCAATATTGTTTAAAAATTCAAAAGGTTTCTTTAAAACAAGACAAGCACAGAACAAAGCTTGCATAATTATTGAAGTTAGATATTTTTCCATTTATTCAAAAACTAGGGGGTCCTTTTACTAAGGTGCGCGTGCCGTCTTAGCACGTGCTAAACACTAATTTGTCCATAGACTATAATGGACGCATTAGCGTTTAGCGTGCGCTAAAACGGCTAGAGTGCCTTAGTAAAAGGACCCCTAGTATTCCTGGATAATCAGGGAATAATATTGATGCAGAGGGACAATGCTCAGGAAAAAAAAGCCGAAACCTTTTGGCTCATTGAAACAATAAGCAAATCAAAATCAAGACGTATGATGCCATTACCACATTACCAGGATTTAGTAAAAGCACCTTTATTCAAAATAAGCTCTACAATTATTAGAGTTCAAAAATATATCTGGATTAAATTATATGATGGATGGCTTATAGCACCCACTTGCAAGAAAGATTCTGAAGAAGATATGGAAGAATGAATTGTGTTATTATAATCATCAATTACAGTCAGAGAAATAAAGGAATGCCTTAGATCCCACTGTTGTAGAAGTGATTTACACTTGAATCCCTGGAGATCTGTGAATGAAAATTCTGGGGTCTGTTCATTGGGTCCATACCTCCATTTAAAGAGGTTATATATGTGTTATACATTAAGAAATAGACCTTGCCATTCAGGAAATCATATCTACTCTTGATTAGTATACATAAACGTTTCTATTAAACTAATACTTTTAAAATTGAATAATGTTTTCATCAAGCTCAATTCTGAAAAATGTTACTTTCTGAAAACATTTTAAACTCTAGTCTTCATTTAAAATAAGCATCCTTAATATATGTCCATATTTCTCTTTAGACTGCAATTATACTTAGGCATCAATACATTATCAAGCATGGTAAGACTCAAAATGATCACACTTCATTTTTGTTAGATTCCAAGGCTGCAATAATATTGTTTGGCACCTTAAACTGGGGGGTGGGGGTGGGGGGAGAGAGGGAAACAAAGTGAGAGTGTATCCCTATGCGTCCAATATTGGTCGCCATACCTTAAGAAGGATATGGTGTTACTCAATAGGGTCCAGAGGAGAGCGACACGTCTGATAAAAGGGATGAAAAACCTCTCATACGCTGAGAGATTGGAGAAACTGGGTCTCTTTTCCCTGGAGAGGAGGAGACTTAGAGGGGATATGATAGAGACTTATAAGATCATGAAGGGCATAGAGAGAGTAGAGAGGGACAGATTCTTCAAACTTTCGAAAAATAAAAGAACAAGAGGGCACTCGGAAAAGTTGAAAGGGGACAGATTCAAAACGAATGCTAGGAAGTTCTTCTTTACCCAACGAGTGGTGGACACCTGGAATGCGCTTCCTGAGGGCGTAATAGGACAGAGTACAGTACTGGGGTTTAAGAAAGGATTGGACAATTTCCTGCTGGAAAAGGGGATAGAAGGGTATAGATAGAGGATTACTGTACAAGTCCTGGACCTGTTGGGCCGCCGCGTGAGCGGACTGCTGGGCACGATGGACCTCAGGTCTGACCCAGCAGAGGCATTGCTTATGTTCTTATGTTCTATGTTATCTTATTTGATGATTATGGGTCCTATGTACCCTGTAATGATCATTAGCCTAGTGTAAATGGGTTCTATGTTGAATGAAATTTCAGAAGAGTTTGAAGCCACTATCTGCCCCAGGACACAAGCTTCTCCTTCTATGCTAGCAAGAATATAAGAATAGCCTCACTGGGTCAGACCAATGGTCCATCAATCCCAGTAGCCCGTTCTCACGATAGCCAATCCAGGTCACTAGTACCTGGCCAAAACCCAAGGAGTAGCAATATTCCATGCTACCGATCCAGGGCAAGCAGTGGCTTCCCCCATGTCATTCTCAATAACAGACTATGGTCTTTTCCTCCAGGAACGTGCCCAAACCTTTCTTAAAACCAGCTACGCTATCCGCTCTTACCACATCCTCTGGCAACACGTTCCAGAGTTTAACTATTCTCTGAGTGAAAAAAAAATTCCTCCTATTGGTTTTAAAAAGTATTTCCCTGTAACTTCTTTGTGTGTCCCCTAGTCTTTGTAATTTTTATCGGAGTGAAAAATTGATCCACTTGTATCCATTCAACTCCACTCAGGATTTTGTAGACTTCAATCATATCTCCCCTAAGCAATCTCTTTTCCAAGCTGAAGAGCCCTAACAGTTTTAGTCTTTCCTCATACGAGAGGAGTTCCATCCCCTTTACCATCTTGTAACTCAAACATTATAGCTTCTGTATTGATGTCACCATTTTTCTGTGTTTCCTGGGATTCCTAAGGTTGTGGAATGTCAGATACTATACAATATAACAGAAACTCATGGTAGATACTTTGCAGCAGAATATTAGCATTTAGTGGCTAGCCCGATCACAGGCTATGAGGCTCATAATCAAAACTTTGAAACATCCAAAAACCAGCCCAAGTTGACACTTGAACGTCCTAATAGCCGGGGCGTCCAATTGCCAATAATCAAAACTGACTTTCTAGTTGTCCAGCAGCACTTCTAGGCTGCTGTGTGTCCAGAGCTCAACGGGGCATGTTGAGAGGTGTGTTATGGGCAGACATCAGGTGGGCCCATGCGCTTAAGGCCCCGCCCACATGAGGAGCCTAAGGCTCCCGGGCCTATTCTGGTTGGCCCAGGTGCCTCAGGCCCCACCTGTGGGCGGGGTTTGAGCTGCCTGGGCCTATCCGGCCCCATTCCAGAGCTTGTTGGCCTGCCGGACGGGCGGGCTTGGCACCCATCCATCCGGCCAACGTTTTCAAGGTATGGGGGTTAGGATTGGGAGTGGGGGGGGTCGTGGGGTTGGCCGGGGGGTCGTGGATCAGCGGGGGGCTGATCGGTGGTTCGGGGGAGTGGTCGTGGAGGTGGTTGATTCGAGAGCAGGAGGGCCTGGGATCCCTCCTGCCCGTATTTATTGGGGGTGGGGGCTAGGGGGTCCACCTGGGCAGGAGGGCTTGGGCTCCCTCCTGGCCGGATCATGGGGGGGGAGAGTGGGTTGGAAAGCGCAGGGCCAGTAGGGCTTGGGCTCCCTCCTGACCCCATCGGACTCGGGGGGGATTGGGGATCGTGGGGCAATAGGGCTTTGGTTCCCTCCTGCCCCAAATGTAGTCGGGGTACCGCGGGCCAGGAGGGCTTGGGCTCCCTACTGCCATGATCATTGGGGGGGGGGAAGGGTGGATCATGGCAGGGGAGGTGAGCCATCTCTCCTGCTGCAATCATTGCTGTAGGGGGTAGGCAGGTTGCTGGGGCCGCTGAGCTGATCGCAGCAGCCACAATCAGCTCAGCGGCCCCTTTTCGGCACTTATACACCTGTTTTGACTTGGTCTAAGTCAAAACGTATAAGTGCCAACTAGGCAACCTGCCTAAAGTTTTGATTATACCTGCTGCACGCCTAGGTGTAGGTCGGCCCACCTTTCGCCCACCACCCGCCCTTTCCCCTCCTCTAAAAACGCCTCTTTTCTCTCTGTGTGTTTAGAGGCAGGGGAAAGGCCTAAGCTGGTTTTAGATACGTCTAAAACCAGCTTTGATTATGGGTACTTGGATGATCAGGCTTTTTGATCGTCCAAGTAGCCATTTAGGCCACTTTTTAGACTTTTTTTTTTTAATTATGAGCCCCTTAGGGCTTTCCATCAGCTGATTACAACAGGGGAATCCCCATCAGCTGAGCCAGTTCAGGGATTCCTGCCAGCTCAGCTGATGGGGATTCCCCCTGCCAGGATCAGCTGAACTAAAAATGAAAAAAGAAAAAACGGATCACCTCAAAATTCTGTCCACCCCACAATGTAATCACTTGATGAAAAAAGGGGGTTTCTATGGACAATAAAGTCTAGATAGTTCAAAAAATTTTTTTACAAATCAGTGTCACAAATTTATGGACATATTAACACAACATTAAAAAAAAAACCCAAAACATCCTGCTCAATCAGTTCATACAGTTTTGACACCGAATAGCTCCCTGGGGGGGGGGGGGGGGGGTTGAAATATGCATTGGGGGTTTGTTGGTTTTTGAACACAGATTGTATTGTAAGTGGAGATAATATTAAGATAGATAATCAAGCTGCAGTCAAATATTTATTCTAATAAAACTGAGTTGTGTGATTATTGATTGATGGCGATTAGCTTTCAGTTGCATTTGACAGGAATGTGAATGCTAATGTTATGTTATTTCAAGTCCTTATCCTGGATTTAAGCCTTTCCACCCTTATATGTGAACTTTATTGATGTCTAGCTTCAATTATGTGTATGTTTTAAGTTTTAATATCATAGACAACAATTTTAACAAAGAAAAAACAGCAACACTTATCTAAATGGCTCTGCCAAATCCAACAGTGGTAAATATTTCATTAAATACCTGACGCTCTATTTTGTCAAGAGCGTTTCAACATTGCAAGCCTTCTTCGGGGGATGATAGAATGTTGCTGGCCTCCATAATTTCAATGTGTTCCTGCTGCAGGCTTCCTCTCAATACCAGCTCGATGCCAGCTGAACTGGCATGAGATTCCTCTCCCCCTCCCAGTCACCGATCCCCTCCAGTCCACCTCCAAACTAACCAAATAAAAAAAGAGCAGCTCTCTACATCCTTCTCCTCAACATCCCCCTGACATCCCTAGACACCCTATATCTCCCAACATTCCTGACCCCCCAGGGCAGGATTAATTCTTTCAGGGCCCCTAGACACACAAGTATATTGGGGCCCCCTGGCCCTGCACTGCCCCCTGCCCCACCCACCCCCATTTATCTGTTTTCTCATTTACTTCTTTATTTCCACTTGTATTTTTTTTTTTTTTTATTCAAAACAAACAAAGATTAGCATATCAGTGCACAGTTTTTCTTCTATGCAACCTCCAAACATCTCTGAACAAATCCCCCTTCCTTCTCTTCCCACCTACTTACCCAGGACTTTTATATATGTATGGAAATGGTTCAGAATTAAAGTGTTCAAATATATTGTAAAGCAATAATACTATTCAAAATATAAGTCTATATTTATAACCAAGTTTACAATGCCTCTCAACCGCTTTACTCTGTGTCAACCAACTGTAACTCATATGTATGTATAAGCAACCAAATCTGTAACTCCTCAAGTACGTTCCACTCCATGTATGTTAACTTGTAACAAAACAACAAGGCAAGCAGTCCGCCAAAGAATCCAACATGAAACAAAAGAAGATCGGCAGACAATAAGGAGATTCAAATCAGGTTTATTCAAGGTGCTCTCAAGAACCATGCCCGATGCAGTTTGCCAAACAAGGCTAATCAATGCTAACAGAAAACCATGTCTTTCATACACACAGAACACAGATACACCCTCACCCAGTATGGAATAAGTAATCACAAACTAAGAATAGAAACATGTAGATAAAGGTTAAACTGAACCGCCAAGAAGCCAAACTGCATACAATGAAACACCACAAAAACAATGGCACATAGCCCCCTAATACTCTGTAAAATATAAATATAGCAGATATAAATTTGAAGAAACTGACAAACAATCACCACTTTACAAATTAACAAATAGAAATAAAACAGAAATCGAAAATAAGAATATACCATTTTATTGGACTAATCAATTTTTCAATTAACTTTCAGAGGCCATAGCCTCCTTCAGGTCAATATAGTACATTATACAGTCCTGACCTGAGAAAGGGGGTTTTGGTCTCTAAAAGTTAGTAAAAAAAAACTAAAATTAGCCCCATAAAAAGATTACCTTATTTTCTGTTTATAAAAGTTTTATCAATACAATTACAATACTATTTTATTCTAAAACAACCAAAAAATCTTTTTTCTACCTTTTGTCGTTTCTGCTTTAATCATCTTGTCTTCACTCTCTTCTTTCTAGCCAGCATCTGCCCTCTCTATGTCTTCCGTGTAGCATCAGCCCCTTCCATCCACTGTCTGCCCTCTCCCCGTTCCATATGGCATCTTCCCTCTTTCTATACTCCTTCTATAAACTGTCTATCTTGTGTCCCTTCTCTCCTTTATACATGATTTATTTCAGCTCTGCCACCTCTCCATTTTTCTCTCTCTGTCACCAGCCCTCCGCTATGCTGTGGCACCTCTCTCTTCTCCTTGTTTTCCTTCCCACCCCACGATCTGGCATCTTCCCTTCCCTGATTTCCCTGGCATCTCTCTCCTTTCCTTTTTTTCCATCTCTCCCTCCCCCTTCATGCTCTGACATGAATCCCCATCAGCTGAGTCAGCAGGAATCCCCAAAACCACCTCAGCTGATGGGGATTTCCCTGCCGTGGTCAGAAAAGGTAGGTGGGTACATCTATAAAACTTGCTTTTGTGCATTTTTCATGTGGAAGTTTTTATTTTTTGAAAATAGCCTAAAAAAGATAGATATACTAAGGATCAAAATGTCTACATAGATCATTTTCAAAAATAAAAGAGAACATAAGAACATAAGAAGTTGCCTCCGCTGAGGCAGACCAGAGGTCCATCTCGCCCAGCGGTCCGCTCTCGCGGCGGCCCATCAGGCCCATTGCCTGAGCAGTGGTCCCTGACTAGCTCTATAGCCTAAGTCTACTCCTAACCCTATAACCTACCTCTACACCTATCTATACCCCTCAATCCCTTTATCCTCTAGGAACCTATCCAAACCTTCTTTGAAGCCCTGTAACGTGCTCCTGCCTACCACAGCTTCTGGAAGCGCGTTCCATGTATCCACCACCCTCTGGGTGAAAAAGAACTTCATAGCGTTTGTTCTAAACCTGTCCCCTTTCAATTTCTCCGAGTGCCTCCTTGTACTTGTGGTTCCCCATAATTTGAAAAATCTGTCCCTGTCTACTTTTTCTATGCCCTTCAGGATCTTGAAGGTTTCTATCATGTCTCCTCTAAGTCTCCACTTCTCGAGGGAGAACAGCCCTAATTGTTTCAATCTGTCAGTATATGAGAGATTTTCCATACCCTTTATCAGCTTAGTTGCTCTTCTCTGGACTCCCTCAAGTACTGCCATGTCCTTCTTGAGGTACGGCGACCAGTACTGGACACAGTATTCCAGATGCGGGCGCACCATTGCACGATACAGTGGCTGGATGACTTCCTTCATCCTGGTCGTGATACCCTACTTAATGATACCCAACATTCTGTTTGTTTTCCTTGAGGCTGTGGTGCACTGTGCCGACGTCTTCAGTGTTGTGTCTACCATCACTCCCAGGTCTCTTTCAAGGTTACTTACCCCTAGTAGTGATCCCCCCATTTTGTAAGTGAACATCGGGTTCTTTTTCCCCACATGCATAACCTTGCATTTCCCTATGTTGAAGCTCATTTGCCACTTTTTGGCCCACTCTTCCAGTATCGTTAGATCCTTTTGGAGATCCTCGCAGTCTTCCGTGGTTTTAACTCTGCTGCATAGTTTGGTGTCATCCGCAAATTTAATGACCTCACATTTTGTTCCCGCCTCTAGGTCGTTAATGTAGATATTGAACAGGAGCGGTCCCAGCACCAACCCCTGCGGAATTCCGCTCGTGACTCATTTCCAGTCTGAGTAATGGCCCTTTTCTCCAACCCTGTGTTTCCTGTCCGCCAGCCAGTTTTTGATCCATCGGTGGACCTCACCTTGCACCCCGTGGTTCCATAGCTTTTTAAGCAGTCTTTCGTGTGGTACCTTGTCGAAGGCTTTTTGGAAGTCAAGGTAAATGATGTCTATAGATTCTCCTTTATCCACCCGGCTGTTTACTCCCTCAAAGAAGTACAATAAGTTTGTGAGGCATGACCTACCCTTGCAGAAGCCATGTTGACTTGACTTTAGCTGTCCATTATTTTTGATGTGTTCACAGATGCTGTCCTTAATCAGCACTTCCATCATCTTTCCCGGGACCGAGGTCAAGCTCACTGGCCTGTAGTTTCCTGGGTCACCCCTTGAACCCTTCTTGAAGATGGGCATGACATTTGCTATTTTCCAGTCCTCCGGGATCTCTCCAGTTTTTAAGGATAGGTTGTATATTTGTCGAAGTGGTTCTGCTATTTCATTCCTTAATTCCTTATGTTTCCCTATGTGAGTACCCTTGGGTGAATGCCGTCCGGACCTGGTGATTTGTCGCTCTTTAGCCTGTCTATTTGCCTGAGGACATCCTGTTGGCTTACCTCTAATTGGACCAGCTTATCATCTTGGTCTCCATTTACGATCTCCTCGGGTTCTGGAATGTTGGTTGTGTCTTCCCTCGTGAAGACTGACGTGAAGAACTTATTTAACTTGTCAGCTATCTCTTTTTCTTCTTTTACCACTCTCTTTCTATCTCCATCATCCAAGGGTCCCACTTCCTCTCTTGCCGGTTGCTTCCCCTTAACGTACCTGAAGAATGATTTGAAGTTTGTTGCTTCCCTCGCCAGTCTCTCTTCGTATTCTCTTTTTGCTTTCCTAACCACTCGGTGACACTCCCTTTGGTGTTCTTTGTGCTCCTTTTGGTTGTCCTTTGTTTGGTCCTTTTTCCATTTTTTGAACGATGCTTTCTTATCACTTATCGCCTTTTTCACTGCATTTGTTATCCACACTGGGTTTTTTGTTCTTTTTTTTTTTTGCACCCTTTCCTGAACTTGGGGACGCACAGGTTCTGTGCTTCATGCACAGTGTCCTTGAGTAGGGTCCAGGCTTTTTCTACGGACTCCATCTTCCTTGTGTTGCCGTTGAGTTTCTTTCCCACCATTTTCCTCATGGCATCATAATTCCCTTTTTTGAAGTTGAATGCCGTCGTTGTGGTTCTTTTCACCTTTGATGATCCAATTTCTAGCCTGCACTGGATTGTGTTGTGATCGTTGTTTCCTAGTTGAGCTAATACCGCCACCTCCTTTGCGGGTCCCCCTTGTCCGTTGAAGATTAGGTCAAGAGTGGTATCTCCCCGCGTTGGTTCCGTGATCAGCTGCTCCATGAAACAGTCCCTCGTGACCTCCAGGAATTTGGTCTCCCTTGTGCAGTTTGAGTGCCCAATATTCCAGTCTATCCCAGGGTAGTTAAAGTCCCCCATCACCACTACACTTCCGCTTTTGCATACCTGCCTCAGTTCAGCCTCCAGGTCCTGGTCAATTTCTTCCGGTTGTCCAGGTGGGCGGTATTACAGTCCCAATTTTATGTCTGCTCCAGTTCCTCTCGGTAGCTTAACCCATAGTGATTTCAAGCCATCCGCCCTTACTGTTGTTTCCATCCTGGTTGAGGGTATGGAGTCTTTTATGTATAGCGCTATTCCTCCACCCTTTTTATGTGTCCTGTCTCTCCTGTATAGTTTGTACCCTGATATGGCCACGTCATCAGTCCACCACGTTTCTGTGACTCCAATTATGTCTAGGTCCTTCTTGCTGGCTATGACTTCCAGCTCTCCCATTTTGGCCCTTAGGCTCCTAGCATTAGTGTATAGGCAATGTAAGTCCCGGTTGTTTGCCCTCCCTGTTAGTTTTCCTCGTGGTTTGGTACTCCTGCCGACCCCTTCATGGGTTGCCAGTGTCCGAGCCTCGTCTCGGTTGTCCTCCTCCTGCGGTGTGTCTATGTCGTCCTCAGCCTGTTTCCCCGCTTTTGGTTGCCCCTCTGGCTCCCGTTGTTCTCTGTTGATCCCGCTTGCTAGTTTCATTTGTGCCCTGGGCCCCTGCATTGCGTCCTTAGGTCCTTTTTCAAAAAATTCCCACTCAGTCCCGAGCCCTCCATTACAATGTCCTTGCTCAGTATCCTTATTTGATACTATTGTCCGACATGTCGAGGTCAGATCGACTATCGGCTTTCCCCTTCTCCTCAGTTTAAAGCCAAGTCTATGACGCTCTGGACGTTTCGTGCCAGCATCCTCGTCCCAGCCATGCTCAGGTGCAGTCCGTCTCTCCTGTAGAGCTTGTTATTCCCCAAGAAAGTTGTCCAGTTCCTAACAAAGTGGAAACCCTCCTCTTCGCACCATCTCCTCAGCCAACCGTTTATTGCTTGTAGTTCGCTCTGCCTCCTTGTGTCCGCTCTCAGTACTGGCAGGATCTCTGAGAAGGCTATCTTCCTTGTCCTCAGTTTCAGTTTCCTCCCCAGGATTAGAGAATGACACGGGTAAAAAAATCTGTCCTCGTCACTGCACCGTCCCTGGCCCACCATCCTCTGCACCGCCCCGTCACCGCCGTTCCCTTCACTGCCCCGTCACCGTCACCGCCATCCCTTTCACCGTCCCGTCATCGCCACTGCCATTCCATTCACCGCCCTGTCACCGTCCCCGCAGCATCCATATAAGCCTTAGTACTGCAATATTTAGCTTATTGCTTTCTTATAAATCAAAGTTCCTGCTGCTGAACTAGAGAAAGAGATGCTCAGCTGGCAGGGCTTTGTTTATAAATTTTTATCAACACAACTAATATACTACTTTATCCTAAAGCAAAAAATAAATAAATAAATAGAATTTTTTTTCTACCTTTGTTGTCTGGTTTCTGCTTTCCACATCTTCTCATTCAATTCCTTCCATCCACTGTGTGTCTTCTCTCTGCGTCTTCCATTTGCTGTTACTGTGCCTCTCCCTTCAACCCCCCCCCCCCAATTGGCCTAGCATCCATCTTCTTCCCTCCGCTCCCCCATAGTCTGGCATCTGTCTTCTTCTTCCTTTCCAGCGTCTTCTCCCCACTCTGCCTTCCACATTTCAAAGGAAGAGAAACTTTTCCCTTTCACCTCCTCCTTCCTTGTGTGAGCCGGAACACGCGGTCCCCACAGCCCCCACCCGCACGCTGGCTCGATCGTTTAACCAGCTTCCTCTCTCCAGCTCTCCTTAGTTTGCCGGCTTTCTTTTTCGGCGACTGGCATGCTTTCAAAGAGCCGCTCACACGCGGCTGCTCAAAGTTCAATCTTCTGCTCTGCTGCAACTTCCTGTTTCCGGTTGGGTCAGAGCAGAAGATTGAATACTGAGCAGCTGCGCATGCGCGGCTCTTTTGAAAGCATTCCGGTCGCCGATAAACAAAGCTAGCAAACTAAGATGAGGTGGAGAGAGGAAGCTGGTTAAACGATCGAGCCGGCGTGCGGGTGGGCGGGTGGGGGCTTTGGGGACAGCACGATCCTTTATGCCTCACTGCGGTGACAAGACCATTCACCGCTCCACAGAGGCTGCTAATTTTCATTCCCTGTTTTTGGCGGGTTACCCGCGGCTAAAAGCGGTAGCCGCGAGTAAACCGCCACCGTGTCATTCTCTACCCAGGATCCTGAACTGGTCAGTTAGTGTAGCCTTGTTGTAGTTTCTCCTGCTGACGTCGTTGGTTCCAATGTGGATTACTACTGTTGTCTCCTCCGTCTCGGCTCCCTCCAGGATCCTCTCAATACTGTTGATGACGTCCTTCGTTCTTGCCCCCGGGAGACATGTCACTAATCGGTCCTCTCTCCCTCCGGCTATGTGACTGTCCACTCCTCTCAGAATTGAGTCTCCAACTACGATAGCTGATCTCCCCTTCCTCAACTGACTCTCTGGTCTCAGGTCTGTGTCATTTGCGCAGTCCGCTAGTCCTTCCTCCAGGCTCTGTTGGGTCTCCACCTCGTCTGCATGTCCAGGTCCTCCGCAAGGTCCTACTCCCATGGCGTCTGGTGGATTCTGTCGTCCAACTGTTGGTTCTCTTCTGGTGTGCTGATGGTCCTGTACCTCCTCGATGAACCTCTCGAGCTCTCTAACTTGTTCCGTGATGTGGTTCTCCCTGGTGGTGTCTTCAGTTGCCCAGCACTGCTCCTCTATGGTGCAGAGTCCCTCCAGCTCTTGGACTCTAACCTGCAGTCTCCCGACCTCCTTCTTCAGTCTGGCTATTTTGAAAATAGACATTTTCTCTACTGGATTTCTGCACGTTTTTTTCCAAAACATCCAAATTAGACTTAGACATCCTATCGAAAATGCTTAGTTATCTTTATCCCTGTAGAATAGTTTGACAAATTTGAAATTTAATAATAAATAATTTTTATCAATGTAGTTATAATAGTGTATCCTCAGTATGACCGTGAAAGCTATCAGAACGACAGCAAGCTGAAGCTCCAGGCTTATATCGATCGACAGGCTATATCGCAAGCCACACCTCACATCATCATAGGCTTACACCGTGTGATAATATAGTGAAATCAAAACTGTAAAGCAAAATGTGCTCTCAATGTGAAGACAATTTTTATTTTTTTATTATTTCCAATTTGTCAAGCCAGAGCTCAAAAATGGAATAAATTAGCTCAGACGGTGCCCCTTTAGAGATGTCATGTTATTTTCTCAATGAATCTTTACAAGTTTTCAAGGTTTTTTTAGAACTTCTTATATCGCTTAATCATATTTCTAAGCGGTGTACAATAATAATAAAATTTGTACAACAAAACATAGAGCAAGATTTTAAAAAATACAATATTTTACATAACATCAATTGGGGAAAATTACCGTGTTTCCTCGAAAATAAGACCTACCTTGAAAATAAGCCCTAGCATGATTTTCGGGGTAGGTCTTAATATAAGCCCTAACCCCCAAATAAGCCCTAGTTGAACCTCTTCCCCCCACCCCTCGCTGCTGCCAACTCTTCTATCTCTCCCTCCCATCCTGTCAGACTGCTTAAGCCACTCAGTGCAGGAAGTTTGGCAAATCTGTTAGCTTGAGTGTGGAGGGGGGGGGAGAAGTTTGGGCAGGTCTCGTGGTTTAGAATCTCACGAGACCTGCCTGAACTTCTCGCACCGTGCTATTCAAACTAACATGGAGCGAATGGCAGCAACAGAAAGGTAGTAAACGTGCCATTTGCAAGGTGAGGAGAGTAAGTACCACAGTAAAAACTGGAAGAGATGAGAATGAGACAGGGTGACTAGGTGACTTGAGGGAGGGGGAGATGTGTATCTGAGAGACAGTGAAGACTGGAGAGCAATATAAGAGACTGAGGCTGATTGGAGTAGAGATGTGTGAGTGAGAGAGAGACACACACGCAAAAAGAGAACACTGGAAGGAGATTATAAGAGAGCGAAACAGGGTGACCGGAGGGGGATATGAGAGAGAGACTGGGTGAAGGCATGGGGTTTATATCAGAGAAATAGAGATACTGGGTTGAAGGCTGGAGGGGGATATGGGCGTGAGAGGTACTGGAGAGTCACAAATGGGTCCTGGTTCACCTAAAATTGCAGTACCCTTGCAATGGTTGCTGAAATACCGTGTTCCCCGAAAATAAGACCTACTGCATTTTTTGGGCCCAAAATCAATATAAGACAGTGTCTTATTGTCGGTGAAACATGGTAGTAAAGACAAAAACTTAAAATACAGACACAATGAAAACAAGAGGAAGAAGGGGAGGCACTACAAAGTGCAAAGAAAAGAAAACAAGTATGGGAGGTGCAAAAGGGTGGGATAAGACGGCAAATAAACAGTGTAACTTAGCCCTTACAAGGGGATTTGATTCTCAGGTAAGTCTCATTATAAAGCTGGAAATTTTACTGTCTCTACCAAGCCTAGTTTCGGGAAAAATCCCTGCCTCAGAAGCCTTACACCCACATCATCATCAAGTTTGACCGAGAGCACGTGACTTTGTCCGGCTGTTGCCTGATGTTACAGTTTGATTGGCAGGCTGGCATGGTGAAGATGGACCCCTGATGCAGATGCAGCGAAACAAGGACTGTTCCTGTCGGGGCCTGTGGCTGTTCCTGCCGTCATTGAGGGAATGTGCCTTGCTGGGCTCCGTATTGGCGATTGTAGCAGCTGAGCACTGTTTTCTTTACCTGCTTGACTTGCTGCTGGTGGATTTGTGTCTCAAGTTCCCCTTTTTGGGGTGTATAGAACCTTCCGTTGGATATATAACACTTGCATTGTGAATTCTGTAGGAGCACTGAAACATTGCATGAATGAAGCCCAAATGAGGTTTTTTTCTCCACTTATTTTTACTTTTCCTGTTTCTGTCTCTGTGCTCTTTTTTGCTTTGTTTGGTTTGTGTGCTTGGATGAATGGTAGGTTCCCCCGTAGTGTATATGTAGAGTATGATCTCATTGATCTATTGATTACACTTACTCTTTTCCTTTTTTTTTTTTTTTGATTGGAGTGATCATATCCCCCCAAAACGATCTAAATTCTCTGCTAGACAAGGAAAGAAATAAAGAGCTTACAGTGTTTCTTTTTTTTTTTTTTTTAATCAAAAAATACTTTTATTAGATACATTTTCTTTTATACTGTACATCTGAAGAATTACATCCAAGGTTCTCATCTCAGCTACGAATTCTAGGTCAAGATTACACCCAAAGTGAAACAGAAAAATATAAACAAAGAAACTCTGCTTTAGGAAGGCCTCTTACAAAATTAAGTTGTTTTGTAAATGGACTTTAAGATTTACTGTGCCAGTACTGAAAGAATTAATTGCTTTGGCAGAATAATTTCACAAGGGTTCATCATCTTTTTTCCCCTGTGTTTCTCCACAACTTTTTATAAACGGAGGTTGCAAAGATATTGTATTCTTAAGGATTCTTAAATACATGTACCAGTAGAGCTTCATCTTGTGAAGATGATAAAACACTTGAGGGATTTGAGACCTGTACTAGAGATTTTCTGGAAACTTTGCTAGAAACATACACTTTGCGCTGCAGACTCTGATAGATTAAATGAATTTCTAAATACTGAAAGTAGCAAGGACTCGGGGGGAAAGCAGAGTTCAGATGAAGAAATTAATACGCTTGACTCCTGCCAACTTCTGGAGGCTTTAAGCGAAGGGGGTTACTAATGAGGGCCCCCTAGCTCCTCTGGCTCTGCAACTGAATCTTAGAGCAGCTGGCAGCAGCAACAAGGTAAGCCTGCTGATGTCAGCCTGCCCCAGAAATCACCTTTCTGCAGGTTTTGTCTACACAGGAACAGGAAGTCACTGAAGAGAGGTGGCTTCTGGGGCAGCTGAAGGCAGCAGGCTTATGCCAAAGATTCAAATGCAACGGTGGGAAGGAGGTAGGTAGGAAGTGGGGGAGTTGGGAGAGCCATGGGTGCAAGTTGGAAAGTCATTGGAGCAGCACACTGGTGGCCAGCCCACCTGAAGTCTTCAGGCCCCCCTGAAGTCTTCAGGCCTGAGATATGTGCCTATCGTTTAATACAGGCCTGATCATATCTCCTCTCTTTTACCTTTCCTCCAAAGTATATATCTTTAAGTCTCTCTCAAGTACAAACTAAATCCCACTAAAGGGTATTTGAAAGAGATCATGGAGTAAAATGGATAGGGATGATTCAATCCCAGGATATCTCAATCCAGTACCAAGTCATTCAGAGTTTAAGATTATCATCACTGACCAGATTACCTTCACCTCCTTATTTGTGTAATCAATTTTTACTTTATCATAAATAAATTATTATTTTTTACTTTTTTTATACACAGCAAACCAAATAAAGTCCATTTAGGAACATCGTCACTCCACAGTTTTTTTTTGGTTTTCTCTGGATTTTCTTCTTTGTGGATATTTTGGGGTCAATTCCTTTTGTTTTATACACAGCAAATCATCATTTATCTTAAAGTGTGCAGAGTATTGACAAGTCCAATAGGGACTCATTTCACCACTAAACGCGGCTTTTTTAAGGGTTCTCAGGACACCACCAGCCAAGCACACAGAGGCATCGGTCTGTTTTCCCAAGACTTGCCTCCATCTATCTCTAGGGAAAACTTGAGAGCTCCTCTTTCTCCCTTGTCAAGAGAACTATCTTTAATTTAGATTCTGTTACACCTAGAGGTCTGAATCTTGAAATAGATTCAAATCCAATTTTATGTCATGTTTAAACTGGAATATTGTTACTGAGAGTGAAATTCTAAAACTGGTGCCTAAGTTAATTGAAGAATGCCATTGGAAAAGGCAAAAAATGGCAATGTTGAAGCACCTACCAGCACCTAAATAAAAGGCGCTGGAATCGTGCCTATGTAGACATTATTAAGATATTTATGTAACATTTAAGGTAATTCTCTATAGTGCATCTATGCATTATAGAATCACACTCAACATTCTGCTCCTGGTCATCTAAATGACACCTAACTTTTAGACATCATTTACAGAATCTATTCCTAAAGGCTTCCTTCAACTGTTATCTGTGCTAAAAAATTAGATTAATTAACTAAAAAAGTAAAAGAAAAAGACAATGATATAACAAGTTTCCAGTTTATTACAAAATTAAATTAATCACTTACCAAAACTTCTAGGCAATGTAAAATAATTAAAAAGACGGGGATACGTATAATATTGATTAAGCAAACATAGTTGAAACGCAGATGATGACAGTAATGGACGTACTGAAACATAGTGGACGATCGGTTGAAGTACAATAAGTAAAGGAAAGAAACGTAAAAGGTAAAACATAAGGAGGGGAAGATTATAAAACAAACTCTATGAATTTGGCAGAAAGTTCAAAAGAACTGCAGTTTGAAATTACAAATGTCTAGCTAAGATTTCTATTACTCAAAAGCATCTTCGAATAAGAAACTTTTCAGGAATCCTTTAAACTTATCTAAATTTTTTTCCTCTCTCAAGTGGGCAGACATTGAATTCCATATTAGAGGTTCTGTAATCAAAAATATTGTAGAATGTCATGTGTTAATAAGGAACAGAAAGTAAACTTTGAATAGTAGATCTGAGTGATCTTGACAGTGTATGAGGTATAAGAATTCTGTCAATGAATAATGGTTCATTCGCGATTTGAACTTTACATGTTAACAAAGCTATTTTCTAGGTTATCCTATGTGAAATTGGAAGCCATTGAGCTTTTTTCAAAAGAGATGTGACATGATCATATTTTCTGGATTTGGTGATAATTTTAATTGCAGTGTTTTGGATTATTTGGAGCCATCTTAGTTCCTTTTATAAAATGCCCTTATAGATATGTTGCTAAAACCTACGGAGATTTAGAGTCTGTTTAGAAGCAATTGATGATCGATAGTATCAAATGCAGTGGACTTCCCTTCCATTTTGTTGAACTCCTTCCCTTCCCCAACTTTTTTGTTTTTATTGTAACCTTCCCTTTCTTTATCCCCCTTATACCCATTTTTGTTTGTATGTTGGTTGTATTTTTGTTTTTGTTTATTACCTCCCTTGTTATGTCTTTTTAATTTTTGTTTTTATTATATTATTATTGTAAACCACTTAGACTAACTGTGGTTATATTTGCGGTATATCAAATAAATTGAAACTTGAAACTTTACAAGTCAAGTGAGACATGTATAACAGATTGGTGGTGGTGTAGAAAATATAGAATTGAAGTTGTCAACTCTGTTGAGTTGGCTATGTGTTGAAAGTTGGCATAATCCTGATTATTAGCTTTTTGATCCTTGATGACTGGATGGACAACAGATTGCTTCCATGCTTTTGGGAGGGTTCCAGAGGTTAAACTATCTAAGATGAATTTGTGAATGATAGGGCCAAAATATGAGAAGAAACGTTTTAAGAGGAATGTAGATATCGAATCAGCGTAAGATCCTTTGAGGTTTATAGATTGTATCAGATGTTGAATATCATTGATTGAGGGCAAAGTGAATCTGGAACACTTGGAAAGTAGAAAATTATGATAGGTTTCAATGGATCTTGGATTGGGAGCTGATGTGATATAAATCTGGTTCCAAATATTGTTGATTTTTTCCTGAAATAAGTTGGCTAATTCTTGTGCTATAGGTGAGCTTGCAGAAGATACTTTATGCTTCTGTTTAAATGGTGTTAAGGATTTTTAAATGGAGTAGAGTGCCAAAGAGTTTTTTGCTTTTGTGATGCAATTTGCTTAGTAATAATTTGAATGTTCTTTGTATTTAGATAAGTTGGTAGAGGTTTTCCTAAGTCACCATTGACGTTCTAATGATCTCAGTTAGTTTTTAATAAGAGCTAGCTCCGGGTTAAACCAGGGATTTTTAATTTTCTTTGTGGAAATATTACGAGTAATAAGTAGAGCTAATTTATCAAGAAGTTCCTGACACACTATTTGCCATTTTGTAATTTGATCATTGAGAGAAGTACAGGTTGAATCCTCAGTTTTAATTTGGAAGGTTGAGGAGATTGTGGAAGTGTTAAGGATACTGAAATTTCTATAGATGATTGTTTTTGAAAGATGTGGATTTTTCAGGGACCTTAAATAGCACAATATGGTGATTAAGGAGTGATTTATAATAAGATGAGAGAAGTCGGTTCTCTGGAAGTTGGGAATTCGAATCATATCCAAAATATGTCCTATCACGTGGGTTGGATCAGATATTATTGAAGATAGATTGAGATCTGAAATATGATTTAGAAGCTCAGTTGTGAAAGTGTTGTCTTGTTCGTCAAAATGTACGTTGAAATCCCACTTTTACCTTTCCCAAGTCTGATTATCAGCAGATAAGATATTCCAATTAAGTTTTTCTTCCAAATTGCAGGTCTTCACTCAGCACCTCTTTGGGACAAGGACGATATTGCCATGAGAGATCACTGCAGCCATTTTGGAGGTGCCTTGCTAAGAGACAGATGTGAAGGAACATGCTTCTGCCCCCAGTGACCCTTCCACTGGGGGCCTACATAGGCATGGAGAATGGGTGGGGGAGGGGGGAGGAAGAACCGGTCTGCAGGGGAGGAAAGAGTATCCTTGGGAGAGTCGAAGGGAGATCGGGAAATCAGAGGCTCTGGGGAGGTTGATTTAAAACACAAAAATACTTATGAGAACTCTGTTCTAAATTCATCCATTTATCTTATGCAAAGTGCTTCCTGGACTCATGTCCCCCGGAAATCATGAAAGCGGCACCACTTGAATTTAAACTATCTCTACTGCACTACTTAGCCCATAACCTGAAAAACGGAAAATTCCTCACCAACAAAGGCCACATAATAATAACCCCTATCCTAAAAAATAGCAAAGAATCGTCAGCCCTAGTTTCCAACTACAGACCAATTGCTTCCATACCACTCTTTGTAAAGATCATGGAGGGGCTGGTACATTCCCAATTAATGGAATATCTAGACCAGTTCTCACTCCTTCATGAGACTCAATCCGGCTTTAGACCGCTTTTCAGCACAGAAACGGTAATTGCGGCCATCTTAGATTACTTGCACCTATTTTTAAGCAAAGGCCTCAGTGCCCTGATCATGCAATTCGACATGAGCTCTGCCTTTGACCTTGTAGACCATGCGAAATTGCTACAGTGTCTAGATGCTATTGGCATCAGAGGCGAAGTGCTAAACTGGTTTCATGGTTTCCTTTCGTCCCGAACCTATCAGGTTCGCTTCAACAATGATCTCTCCAACACCTGGAGCAACCCATCCGGCGTTTCGCAAGGGTCCCCACTATCCCCTCTGCTTTTCAATATCTACATGACCTCACTGAGTGTTCAATTAACCCAGCTGGGGATAAAATTATTCAGTTACGCTGATGACTTCACTATTATTATCCCATTTGCCAACTCCATCTCGGAAACAATTCCAAAAGCATCAGAAGTCATAAACTTGATGGAACATTGGATGACAGACTTCAAACTCAAGCTCAATACTGAGAAGACAAAATTCTTTGTCGCTTCACCGCGCCCTCTTGACACCAAAACCCCACTAGACATCAACAAACATAACTACCCCATACAGCCCACCATTAAAATACTGGGTGTAACTCTGGACCAATGCCTCACCATGAAAGATCAGGTGGACTCCCTAATCAAAAAGAGTTTTTTCACCCTCTGGAAACTTAAATCCATTAAAGCATACTTTGATAACTCTGCCTTCAGAATCTTGGTACAATCCCTCGTATTAAGTCAACTCGACTACTGTAACATCGCCTACTTAGCAATCCCCCAAAAGAATATGCGACGATTACAACTAATGCAAAACACTGCCGTCAGACTAATCTTCGGTCTAAAGAAGTTCGATCACGTGACGCCATACTTCAAACAGCTACACTGGCTGCCGATGGAAGCTTGTGTAAAGTTTAAGTTCGCCTGCCTCTGTTTTAAAGTTTTCTACGGTCTAACCCCTAAATACATCACTGACCTATTCTCCTTCTCAGCCAACAAACACAAGAGAAGCTCCCACTCGCACTTCGTTTCTCCCCCGGTTAGAGGATGCAAACTAAAAAAACACCATGAGCATCTTCTCTCACATCAGGCTGCTCTATGGGGTAAAGACCTAGAACAACTCCTATTGCCCACCACTTATGAGGTATTCAGGAAACGCCTCAAAACTCACCTATTCCTGAAATACCTAGACAGCTGACCCACTTCCTCCTTCCCCTCTCTTGCCCTTTCTCCCCATTGTTCCCACATCCCTTAAGTTAACTCAACTTGTACCCCACTAATCTTCTGTAAACCGCATAGAACTTAACGGTATTGCGGTATATAAACTGTTATTATTATTATTATTATTATTATTATACCCTGGCTGAATATCACAAGCGCTTGCATAAGCTCCTACTCTTACCCAGCATTGATCTCTTGGCCCACCTCTGACCAGACCAATTTTGGGGATCCAGTCAGAGCTGATATTTAGTAGCTCTGCCCAGCTTAGTGCCACTGGATATCAGCATTTGGGTGGTGAAAGCTGATTTAAGCGGGCCTGAGCATCTCTAGTCCCCTTAAATTGTTCTGAATATTGGCCCCTATCTATTTTAAGTATTATATTCCATATTATATATCTTTACAGTTTGATTCTGGCTCATGTCTGCCTTCATGGAAAGCAATAGTGAAGGATTAGCCATGTTATTTAAGTCTCTATGGTAGTCATATAGGAGAAAATTCAATAAATGGTACCAAAACATGGGCACCAAAATAATCCAGCACTAAGTACTATTCTATAAAGGGCACATACCTTATAAAGAATAGCATTTAGCATGGATCCTGCACCTAACTTTTGGGCACTGGATTTAAGCTTGCTGAAACTTGTTGTAAATGCCAGGGTTCACTTTAGACGGTAGTATTCTACAATTCCACATGCAACTTTTAGAAATGTCATAACATTCTGTTAGCAAGTGCAAAGTAAGGCATGTGGGAAAGAGGAACCCGAACTATAGCTTCGTAATGCTGAGTTTTATGTTAGGAGTCACTGCCTAGGAAAAAGATCTAGGTGTCATTGTTGAGGATACATTGAAACCCTCAGCTCAATGTGCGCCGATGGCTAAGAAAGCAAATAGAATATTAGGAATTATCAGGAAAGAAATGGAAAACAAAGATGAAAATGTTATAATGCCCTTGTATGACCACAACTTGAATACTGTGTGTAGTTCTGGTCGCCATATCTGAATAAAAGATATAACGGAATTAGAAAAGGTACAGAGAAGGCCAACAAAAATGATAAAAGGTTTGGGACAACTTCTCTCTGAGAAGAAGCTAAAGTGACTGGGGCTCTTCAGCTTGGAGTAGAGACGGCTCAGGGGTAATATGATAGAGGTCTATAAAACACTGAGTGGAGTGGAAAGGGTAGATGTGAATCACTTGTTTACTCATTTCAAAATTACTAGTACTAAGGGGCATGTGATGAAGCTGCTAAGTAGTAGATTTAAAACAAACTGGAGAAAATATTTCTTCACACAATGTGTAGTTACATTCTGGAATTCATTGCCAGAGATCGTGGTGAAATCAGTTATCTTGTGGGTTTTTAAAAAGGCTTGGATAATTTCCTAAATGAGAAGTCTATAGGCCATTATTGAGATGGCTTGGGGAAATCCACTGCTTATTCCTAGGATAAACAGCATAAAATCTATTTTACTATTTGGATCTAGCTAGGTACTTGGGACCTGGGTTGGCCACTGTCGGAAACAGGATACTGTCCCAGTGTGACAATTCTTATGTTCTTATGCCTATGGCCATACCCCCCATTCCTTTTTGAGATACAAGTATTGTACCTTATAGAATAGTACACATCCAAATTTTGTGCAGGCAAATTTTAATGAATGCCCATTAACATCAATAATCATTGTTATCAGAGCTCATTAACCAGTTGTTTTAGACACCCATCTTTGAAGAATGCCTTTTGTGAGCCAGTTATAGAATCTAAGAGATAATACTTAAAGCCAAATATGATCTCCCCTTTCTTATGGTTCAAAGGTATCCCTTCCTACATCTTTTACAGAGCTGAAGATTTACCAGCTTTTCTTTCTCCAAATCTCTACCTTGTGTAGTGTCCCATGCTGTAGGCTTTTCTAACAGAGTTCTTCCTTGCACATGGCTAATTATGAATATGCATATGCATGCTGTGAAAAGCTCCATATGGTGCCAGTGAATACCACAGAGCACAGAAGGGTAAAGGGAAGCAGAAATCAGCTCATAGGGAAACAATTAATGGCAAGAGATGGGCCATTGGGTACCCCCAATACATTGTCAATTACAATTAAAAAAACATGAAGAAAATGATAAACCCCCCATTATTAGAATTGCAAAGCAATAGAATGAAGATTGATAAACAAAATCATGTCCTACACCAATACAAAATAATGCAATGAACTCTAGGAATTCATAGCAAAACACTAACAGCCCTGTAGCTGAAAACGTGAACACCAAGGGATTATAATGCACTCAGCCTCCTAATATTCTGACATTAGGTAAATAGGTAGAAATAGATTAGATGAAGCAGATAGATAGACATATGGTGAGAAAGCAATAGGCATGTATCCTTCAGAATGATTTTCAAAAATGCCACTTAATAACAGGGAACTACAAAAGTCTGACATTCTACCACTGCCATTTAAAGTAACCTTTTCCAAACCCCCTAATTATACTAATTCTATGCCTTTCAGGGTTTTTTTCTGGAAAAAATCAACAATTTCAACATTTTTATTTCAATGGCTATGAATTTTAATAAGAATAGCTATAATGGATTTTTGTCAAAAATTAAGAAATTTTGAGAAAGGTTAAACAAAAAAGAACATGAAAGAAGAAAGTGATGAAATAGGCTACCTACATGAAATTAGCAATCAATTTATAAAAGTCTGCATTTTCTGTAATGCACCCAAATGCTATATATATATATATATATATATATTTTTTTTTAATTATTATTATTATTATTTTAAATAAAGTATAAAGAAATGCTTTTATAATGCTCCCTATAAGTCAAGAGGAGTGTGTAGCCTTTAAAACTTGCAAGGAAAAAAAAAAAAGAGATGTTCCAAAATCATTTAAGGAGCAAATTGTTAATTACGCAGCACTACAGTCATGCAGTTACGCAACATAAACATTTACAGTAGCTAGCTTGTTCACGTGAAGAGGGAAATCAAATCTATTTCACTTCAGACAATTTCTCGGCATTGGAAGAGCGAATAAATGTAAAAAAAAGAATAAAAAAATAGTGTGCTCCAGCAATTTAGTCCTCCTAAGCAGATATCCTGCAAACTCTGCAGAGGATGTCAAAACCTGCTGCTATCTAACAGAGTCAGCGCCAAGTTTGTGTATCCCGATCCACACTACCTTTCCATCAGACAGTACGTGTGGAAATAGAAAAGTGACTCTCTAATTAATCAAAGTCAGATCTGCCTGAACGCCTGGAGTTGTTGCTGATCCTTGTCCCAGCTTCTCTCATGTTCTCCCTCTATGTTTTTACCTTGAAAACTTCTGCTCTGAACTGGGAATGCCTGAAGGGCTTGCACGGTAAGTCAATGTGAAATTATCTCAGCAGGAAGAAGTTGCTTTTCAGCTTAAATGATTTAAGGCAGCAATTTTTCACACTCTCAAACTCTGACAAATGCACAGATTGCCTCTCATGTTTGACTTCAAAATATTCAAAGAAAAGCTATTTTTATTAAAAAACACTCTAGAGAAAATTGTATGTCACTTGTTCTCTGATATAACTTCATTTTTCCTGACAGTGACAATTTTCACCTCAGTACAATTTCTTTATTTTTTTTCCAAAGCTAATTCTGCTTAATATTAGTATTTATACAAACTCATATCAACTTGTCTCTATGAAATGTTCCAGGCGTGTCAGGTAAATGTTGCTCATTGCCATTCATTCTCTTTGGTGTTCAAAATGATCAATAGATTAAAAATTGCACTTAGTCACTTTGAGATATTGTTCTTTTTATTTGTAGAAAAATAACAAATGGAAAGTCATTTAAAAGAGAGACAATGGAAGCTAATACTGTGGTGATTTTAAAACTTCTAGGCAAAGTATGTTATAATTGTATGCGTGTCTAGAAAGTTTGTGTTTAAAACTGTTCACTGAATGACTTGAAAGAAGGCAGCTGAAGAAACACTGTAAGAGGGGTCGCTGACAAGTCCTCAGCCCAACCAAGAAGAGAATGGAGTGGAGCCATGACACTTACAAGTTATTCCACACTTTTCTTGACACTTTTGGTTTCATTTCATTTCATTGAAACAAAAAGTGTGAATAAAAGTGTGGAATAACATGAACGTTTCATGGTTCCATATCATTCTCTTCATGGTTGGGCTGAAAACTTTTCAGCGACCCCTTATACATGGCTTAAACTGCCAGCAGTACAAAAAAATTTTTTTTATACATTTTCCTCTTTATGCAGGCAATACAGCAGAAGCATCAGATTAAGATGACATAAAAAAGCAACATAATCTGTGTTTTTGGTTGGGGTTTTTTTTTGTCTTTTATGTCTATAATTCTAAGAAAGCACAATGGCATTAGACTTACTGAAGACAGGAATGATGGGAGATTTTCTGCTTTGAAGCCTGGTAAAAGTTTGCAAGTGCTGAAACAGAGTAGTAATGATAAAATACATAGTATGATCCTCATGTGTAATTGCCTAGCCCCCACCCCATGGTTAAAAATGCATTCTCTGAGCACTGGTCCTCAAGTAACTATCCCTCAGCTGAGTTTCAAATTCATCTTATCTGGGGTTTTGAAGACTGGAGAGTTTAACCAAAGAAGGAAGAAATGAAAGGCGTGTCTGCTTTTTGGCACAATTCTCTCCAAAAACAGTCAGATGCAGCTAGAAATTTCAAATTCATTGGGGGGGGGGGGGAGGAGGAATTAAATAAGCACTATGCCTTAGATGGTGGCTCCTGGATTGGGACTTCAAATCATGACTACTGACCTTTAAATGTTTACATAAGAAAATTAAACCATTGGCCTATGAATCTCAGAAATGATGTTTAAGTTTCCCCAATAAACACTACCTTATAATTACAATTTGTTAAAAAACAGAAATGCATGCATATGAATGCTGTATAGTTATAGATAGATAGATAGATAGAAAGATGATGTAATGGTGTCATATATATCTATTTTAGCTTTTGGGGATGTTCCCTAATTTTAATATGTGTCAGAAATGTCAACAAGAGATCAGCATTAGTGTACGGTAACTTATACTGTATCAAAGCCAGGGCTGGGACAGAAATGGAAAAGATTGACTGTGGAAGGACCTTCAAAACATTTTATTGTAAAACATTCTTTGGTGCTACTTGAAAAAGAATCCTGGGCAGGGTTTGAGAAGGTGCATTGTTATCATTCCTTTTCAGTTTTACACACGCTCCTTTCATTACCTACTGCCATTGCTTTATGAATTACAGTTTGCACAACTGTAGGTTCCATGAGGACTGGAAGAGCCGCATTCCCTTATATAGTTCTGCTAAATCCCCACATTTTAATTTAAAGACATTACTTGAAGCTGGAATGATTCTGACAGCAAATTCAGAATTGTAAAACGACTGGTCTCTTTATAGTCATGTTTCATACATACCAAAGCTCACCGTTCCATCAGTAAATACTGTAATTCTTTTGACTTACTGATAATAGTTCTTTTAAATTTTGAACTAAGAAAATTACATTTTTTTGTCAAGAATACTAGCACCAGGTTAAATGATTTTACTCTCTTTGTATGTTGCCCTGACTATTGATAAAGTGCTATTTGTACCTTTCAGGTATGTACCCCTGATGGGCGGTTTTAAGTTGTTATCATATTACTGAAGTGACTGTGTAACGTGCTTTAGACCAGTGGTTTTCAACCCTGGTCAGTCAGGTTTTCAGAATTTCCACAAAGAATATGCATGAGGTTTGCATGCACTGACTTCTTGGTATGCAAATTTCTGCCATGCATATTCTTTGTGGATATCCTGAAAACCAACTGATCAGGTGGTCCTTGAGGACTGGGTTAAAAGTCACTGCTTTAGACTTTCTAAATATCATCAGTCAATAAGCATGTGTCCATTTCTAGCCTGTCAATGCTCATAATATTTCTAAGTGTTAAAATAATACTTTCATCAGACTGGCATTGCACAGAATATGTATCCATCATACTTAATGCTTAATCTAATATTAATATGCAGGACTATCTTGTAATAAAGCTAAGTTTAATTGACAATTAATCAAGAAATCTTCAGTATCATGTTATCTAATATTGAGCCAAAGCATTCTGTGCAAGAGACTCAAGTAAATGTCGCAAATTTGATCTTTTATTTCATGGTGCATTCTACTTACTTATTTTAATGAAACACTTAATTTACAGTATCATGATTTAAGAAAGCTTGCCAATCTGACATATTAAGAAAAAGCATGTATCAAACAAATGTAATTATTTTTTTCTAGCCAATCAATGTTTCATCTATTCTTCATTAACCCACACATTTGCTCAATAAACTCGGTAGGCTGTAATTCCAAAAGATGTTTACTAGTTATAAGCTAACAATAAAAGAAATCATTTTGAAAATCATAGTTTCACTTTAATTTGTTTCTCGATATTGCAAGTAGGTCATTAAATCAAAAACATGCTTAACCCTCCCTCTGAAGGCTGAATGTTTAATTAATGTACTGGATTAATCATAGTGGTGATTTATAGCACTTTTAATTTACCTCTGTATTTAAAATACTTCAGAATCCTATTCAATAGGCATTGTTGCCAAAGGCAGATGTATAGAAATATAAACTCCAACAATGCTCTCCCGTTCTACATCTATGGCAAAAATTCCTTTGGATTTTGTTTACTAATATTCTTTCTTTAGGCATTAAATTGCAAACTATCCATACAAAAAAAACCCCCATAGCTTTCATCACTGTACAAAACTGTTAACTGATCTTTTTTAATATTATTTGACAAAATAATCAGCAAAACATTTTTCCTTTAAGGTACAGAATTTATCTTTCTGGCATTATAAGTTGTATTTAGCTCATGCCTTTTCACTACTAAGTCAAGGTGAAATGTATTAAGACATGCTGGATACTTAGGGCTCTTTTTACTAAGCTGCGTTAGCATTTTTAGCGCATGCAGCATTTTAGCGCGCGGTCCGTGGCTAGAACTAATGCCAGCTCAATGCTGACGTTAAGGTCTAGCGCGGGCAGTAATTTAGCGCGTGCTATTCCGCACTTTAAAGCCCTAATGCGGCTTAGTAAAAGGCTTACTGTATCTGTCCCTGGCGGACTTACGTACAGTTTGTCCCTGAGGCAATGAAAGGTTAAGTGACTTGTTCAAGGTCACATGGAACATTGGTGGCATCCCTGCTTCTTAACCCACCACTATAGTTTCAAGTTTCTTTAAAAATTGTTAATCCGCTTATCAAATTTCTAACCGGAGTACATATCAAATATAAAATTATTATTATTTTTTTTATTTAAAAAGGGTATTTCCTAAAAAGACCAAACCGATATACTGACACAAGGAGAAAAGGGGGTAGAACTACATCAATTATAGAATAGTAAAATGAGAATGGTTAACACATAAGGATTGGGGTCCCATCTGTAGAAATGATTGAGGTAAAAGTCTTATGGACTGAGCATCCTGAGATTGGATCATTATACATTAAAAGCTTCCCTAAATAGAAACATTTTTAGATTTGATTTAAATCGATCTACTGATGTTTCTTCCCTTAGATGGGTCGGCATTGCATTCCATAGTCATGGTGCAGTCAGTGAACAGTAGGCTAGTTCTAGTACCAGTATTTGAATGTGTAGGGCGGGGATGCCAAACCACACACCTGGAAGGCTGAAGACCAGTCAAGTTTCCAGCAAATTTCTAATGCATTTGCATGCACCACCTCCATAACATTGACATTCGCACTTTGTCACCAATCAATTCACAATTATGCCAAATAAAAGACTCCAGAAATATTTAAGCTGGGATCCCCTCCTGTCTGGTTGGCCTCCCTTACTGCCCTCATCTGGCTCCCCACCTTGATCTGAGAACTCGGGAGGGTGGGAGGAGGCAGGATGGGAAGAAGGTACTGCTGCTGCTTCAAACAGTTGCCCTCCCTCACAATACCTGCTGCTTCTTCCTATTCTGCTGGTGCTCCACAGAGCTCTTGCCTGTTCTCTGTGTGTGGCTCACTTCCAGCTGATGGGTGATTGTTAGCCCCCGCATTCCCTGCTGCAGGTTAGGCCTGTGGGCCAGTCACCTGAAGGCCACTGATTTCTGTCTCCAGCTTTGATTTATCAACATCTGCATGAGGAAAGTAGAGGATATGTGATTGTTGGCCATCTATTCATCCTGTAATAGCTCACCAACATCCATGTTCTTGCCCCTCCAGGAACCCTTCCAGTTCTCAGCTTAGAGAATGACACGGGGACAAAATTTTCCCCATCCCCGTGGGAACTCATTTTCTCATCCTGTCCCAGTGAGTTCTTTTCCTGTTCCTGCCCCATTCCTGCTAGCTCTGTCCTCATCTGCACAAGCCTCAAACACTTTAAAATCATAAGTGTTAGAGGCTTGTGTGGTTAAGGCAGAGTTTACAGGAATGCAGCAGGGACAGCAACAAAACGCGCAGGGTTGAGACAGGGAAAAATTTGTCCCCGTGTCATTCTCTGACAAGCAGTGCCAGTAATGCCCGCGCTGCTCCTTGTGACCCTGGGCAAGTTACTCAGTCCTCCATAGCCCCAGGTACATTAGCTAGATTGTGAGCCCACCGGGACAGTTAGGGAAAATGCTTGAATACCTGATTGTAAAACCGCTTAGATACCCTTGATAGGCGGTATATAAAAAAAAACCTAATAATAATAATAATAATAATAATGCAACCCAAGGATGACTGTCTCTATATTCACACTTGTCAGAGCCCATTTTGAAGATGAACTGTGTCCCTCAGATTGCAAGGAGCCCAACATCAACACAATAAGGTAAGGACAGAAAAAAAAGAATGTGGTAGGTGTGCTAGGGACACAGAGGTGTGGGGTTTAGGTGTGCACACTGTTTAGGGAAGGGGGAGGAAGACGTATTGGACAATGGAAGGTACAGGGGCACTCCAGTTACATAGGCAAAGGGCCATTCAGCTGTCACAAACTACCACTCCCTGTTGCACTCATGAGCCATGTGCTCTGCTATGCTATCACTCAGGAGGTACCCTGGTCTGCTGTCCTGGCCCCTCCCCCATATACCTAAGGACCTGTCCATCACATGGGTATCCTGGGAGTGGGTGAAGCAGAGGGCGCACACACAGCAAGGCTTCCATCCCTCAAACATACCCAAATTCAGTAGCCCATTCTCATAGTGGCCAATCCAGGTCACTAGTACCTGGTCAAAAGCCAAGGAGTAGCAATATTCCATGTCACTCTCTATTCTGCCTTCATAAGTCAGCTGTCTTATGCTGGGGAAGCCATGAGCCTTCTAGATCTCTCTGCTGTTCCTATCTTCAGGTAAGCTACCGACCCTGATCCTACCTGTCTCCCTGTGCTTGGAAAAGGACCTAGTTCCGCTCTTTGCTAACAGTGGACTTCTTGCTCTATTGCAGGACCTGGCTACTAGACAAGAGATGCTATGCGAGGGTGCTGAAAAGTTCGCAGCCCAACCAACTTCCTAGATTCTGCCTATCATAAAATGTCTAAGTGGCTTATACTTAAAAATGAAGAAAAGATAGTATTAATATGATACTTGAAAGTGAGGGGAAAAGGGGGAAGAACTACAATATCAAAATAGAAAAGAGGGGCAGGGAAAATACAAAAGGTATAATCTTCCGGCATAACTGGTCATACCCTATAGTCCAAACTAAGTATAAGCATCAGAAAAAATAAATGGGCCTAAGGCTACTGAGCCTATTCTGGTTGGCCCAGCCGCCTCAGACCCCACCTGTGGGTGGGGTTTGAGCTGCCTGGGCTAATCAGGCCTTAAGGCCAGCCATTCCGGGGATGGCTGGCCTGTCGGACGGATGGGCTTGGCACCCGTCCGTCCGACCAACGATTTACAGGAGGGCTTGGGCTCCCTCTTGCCCCGATGTCAATGGGGGGGGAGGGCATGGCTCACCAGGGCAGGAGGGCTTGGGCTCCCTCCTGCCCCGATCATGTCGGGAGGCTCGGGGGTGCTGTGGAGCAGGAGGGCTTGGGCTCCCTCTTGCACCGATGTCAGCGTTGGGGGGGGCGGTGTTTGCCAGGGCAGGAGGGCTTGGGCTCCATCCTGCCTGGATCATGTCGGGAGGCTCGGGGGTGCTGTGGAGCAGGAGGGCTTGGGCTCCCTCTTGCACCGATGTCAGCGTTGGGGGGGGGGCGGTGTTTGCCAGGGCAGGAGGGCTTGGGCTCCATCCTGCCTGGATCATGTCGGGAGGCTCGGGGGTGCTGTGGAGCAGGAGGGCTTGGGCTCCCTCTTGCACCGATGTCAGCGTTGGGGGGGGGCGGTGTTTGCCAGGGCAGGAGGGCTTGGGCTCCATCCTGCCTGGATCGTTGTAGGGGGGGGGGGGGAATTCCAGCTTTTAGGCAAAGGACTGGCTCCTCCTTCACCTAAAAGCTCTTGTTTTGGGTGTTTGGGAGTTAGGCTTTTTTTAGGTTGATCATATGGTGTTAGTGTAGACGTAGTAGTGATCTGGGCATTTAAACAGCTGAACGTAGAGGCAGGCCATTATAAAAAAAAAAAAATCTCCTTTTGGATGTTTTTTTTGATAATGGACATTTTCCCTGCTTCTACTTTCAATGTTTAAGGCCTTAGGTCAAAAGGGGACTTAGATGTTTGTTTGTTTTTTTATTATGCCCCTCTAAAGATATCCAGAGAACATGTTGGTTATATAATCTATGAGCAGCTGGGTATGCAGAAGCTGTCAGCCAAGTGTGTACCCAAATGTTTGAATGCTGATGAGAAACAAATCGAGTAGACACTTCCAAGTTGATTTTGCAGCATTTTCAGTGAGCTGGTGCCATCTTTTTGGAACAACTAGTTACTGTTCATAAAACATGGTTATACCACTGTGATCCTGAGACAACAGTCCATACAATGACAGCACTCAGATTCTCCAAGGAAATTCAAGATCCAAAAGTCAACAGGAAAAGTCAAGGCCACAGTGTTTTGGGATCAGGAAGGTGTTGTAATGATTGACTATCTTCCATGTGGCCAAACAGTTAATGCAGAATACTACTGTAACTTGCTGTGCCGATTAAAAGAAGCATTGAAAGAAAAACAGGAGAGGGAAGCTGTGGAAAGTTCTCTTTTTGCAAGACAATGCACCTGTTCACAAGGTTGGCAAAAGGATGGCTGTTTTGACAGAGTTGGGGTTTCAGTGTATAGAGCAACAGAACCAAAAGAAGGGAGGTCCAACCTCGTCTGCAGTGAAAAAAACCAGCCAGGAACAAACAAACCAAAACTGCAGAAATGTACAACGATCTAGGCGATTTTTATTGTGACAAGCAAACTATATATTAAAACCTTTTTACCAAACAGGGGACCCAACACGGTCCATGTTTCGGACAACCTTCATCAGGGGTCCATGGTAGATAAAGGAAAAAACATATGTCACAACAAATATTGAAAAAGATAATATAAAACCAAACAGATGATGTGTCACGCCGAGAGTCTCTGCAAATAGTAAAAATCGCCATCTGTTTGGTTTTATATTATCTTTTTCAATATTTGTTGTGACATATGTTTTTTCCTTTATCTACCATGGACCCCTGATGAAGGTTGTCCGAAACACGGACCGTGTTAGGTCCCCTGTTTGGTAAAAAGGTTTTAATATATAGTTTGCTTGTCACAATAAAAATCGCCTACATCGTTCTACATATCTGCAGTTTTGGTTTGCTTGTTTCAGTGTATAGACCATCCACCCTACTCACCAGATCTTGCTTCATCTGACTATTTTCTGTTTCCAAACCTTAAAAAGAGTTTGAAAGGGTGACAATTTTGAGTGATTCAGAGGTGATTGCAGTAGTGGAGCAGCATTTCAGTGACCAGACATCAGAGTATTTTTGTGGAAAGTTACAAAAACTTCAGACATGATGTTCCAAGTGTGTTGAACTTAGGGGTGAATATGTGGAATAGCTTGAAAGTTTCATGGCTTCACATCATTCCCTTCTTGGTTGCGCTAAGAACTTTTCAGCACCCATTTGTATAGCACCAGGAACACAAGGGAAGCTTTGGACTCAGAAACCTCTGCCGCCTCACTGTACTTCCTCCCTCCTTCTTTGTCTGTCTTATGCCCCTCCTGTTCAGCAGAGACAGAACAGGGGCCCCCCTCCCCTGATCTCAGGTCATCCGCACAGATCAGTAGGGGGATGGGCTACTGCACAACCAGCTGACGCAGCTTCCTCTTGTAGTCCTTAATGTCCCAGTTGTTATGGTGGACTGGATTGAAGTGCTCACAGATGGCTACCCACTCATTCCCCAAGCTGCAGGGGCATCCTGGCTGTTGCCCACTCTATTTTTCTGTATTCTGGCCCTCTGAATATAGAGTAAATTCTAGTTTTTCCACTGGAAAAGCGCACCTGCTGGCCCATGCCTTATGGGTTGCTATGATGGGACAACAGACTTGTATACAGATGATTATTTTTTGTCCTCCTTATGTATAAGAGGCTGCTGATAAGTTCCCAGCCCAACCAACAAAGTTGGGGCCGTCTCCATCAAGGGCTATACATTTAGTCCAGTGATTTTCAACTTTATTTATTCCGTATTTTTCCAATGGAACAAAAAAAGTAGAAAATCACTAGACTAAGTATATAGCCGTCGATGGAAACTGCCCCAACTTTGTTGGTTGGGCTGGGAACTTTTCAGCGACCTCTTGTATATATCTCCATCTGTGTCCATTCCCTCTCTTTTCCTGCATAGCCTTTTAAAACTGAAGTAACATTGTTATTATCTTTATTTATTAATTGAAAACAATATCTGTTAGCATCACCTTTGACATGTGATATGATCTCACGGCTTTGTCATCTGTATGTATTCTTTCAAAACTGTAAACGTATTTCATGACAGTTACAACCTGTAGAAGTATTTGTGTGCTGTATTGATTGGCAAATAGAATATAACTCAAAAAAATCTCCACTAAATTATATTATGAACAAATTTCAATAAAGAAATGAATATATAGTTTATTGTGCTCATAAATATTGAGGTGGAATTGGCGCCAATCAGTATCACAATATCACATCTTATGAGATTTTGAATCATTGCATGCTGTATATCTTTATAAAAAGCATCCAAAAAGTAAAAAATAAATTTGAAAAATGAAATAAAAAAATTGCAAAATTTAGTTATGAACAACAACAGAAACAATAACAAAGTCTCATTGCACAAAAAAGAAGCAGAAGGGGCCTTCAAGTTCTGAGCAGTCAAACTTCCATTTACTGAAGGACCCAACACAGTCTGTATTTTGGCATATCCATCTGCATCAAAAGGATCCAGAGAAGAGCGACTAAAATGGTTAAGGGGCTGGAGGAGTTGCCGTACAGTGAGAGATTACAGAAACTGGGCCTCTTCTCCCTTGAAGAGGAGACTGAGAGGGGACATGATCAAAATATTCAAGATAATGAAGGGAATAGACTTAGTAGATAGAGACAGGTTGTACACCTTCTCCAAGGTAGAGAGAACGAGAGGGCACTCTCTAAAGTTAAAAGGGGATAGATTCCGTACAGACGTAAGGAAGTTCTTCACCCAGAGAGTGGTAGAAAATTGGAACGTTAGACAAGTTCCTGCTGAACCAGAACATACGCAGGTAAGGCTAGTCTCAGTTAGGGCACTGGTCTTTGACCTAAGGGCCGCTGTGGAAGCGGACTGCTGTGCACGATGGGTCTGACCCATCAGCGGCAATTCTTATGTTCTTATGATATGCCAAAACACAGTCCTTCACTAAATGGAGGTTTGACTGCTCAGGACTTAAAAGCCCCTTCTGCTTCTTTTATGTGCTTCTTGGTTGTTTTGTACTTTAACTCCCTCTCTGTTTTGACTACCATTACTTATCTGAACATCAGTATGAGTCCCAGCAAAATTCAATCATTGTTGTGGAATATTTCAAACAGCCGTCCACAGTCCATAACATGGTCTACGTTTTGCAAAGGTTTGTTAGGGTGACCATAAGAAAGTTTTAGAATACACACAGGAATCCAAATCTTCAAACTTTGTGATTTTAGTAAAAGCAGATGACTTATCCAGGCAGTATAACCACACAATTTGCAAAAGCACTTTTATCTGCAAAATCTCTTCAATTGTTCTCACTCTAAGAGCATTTTTCTGAGAGAACAATTGAACAGAGCTTCAGAAAGCTTGGCAGACCATTGCAAGTTGTGATTCTTTGTTTCATGCAGTATTCCATCATGGTACGATAGGAAAGATGGCATACTTATTCTTGGGACCATACATCTTTCTGAACATTCATCAATGTGCTGATAAATTACACAGTAAACAAAATCCCAAAGAAATCCTTACAATACTTATAATATCAAAAATAATACTAATGAATATAATATAGTGCTCAGTCAAATCACCATGTCATCGGCAACAGTGTTTCAATAAAGTGTTATATCCAACATCATAGCATCCACCTGCCTCCTATAGCTTTACTAGGTGTGAGTAATTAAAAGCTAATAGAAATAATGATCACACTTATCTTATTCTTTGAATGATGCTGCATCAGGTAAGTGGATGATCTTTGAACAGCATAAAATCTGCTCCACCGTTGCCAGGAGATCCCCGTGTACAAAATCAAAAATATCAGTGTCAATGTACTTCCCGTGCTAAACAAAAAAAGTGTCTTCAAAAAGCAATTATAATATCCAAAATAATCTTCCAAAGAGTCATCAAGATGTCATCAATCCTTCCATAACATAGCTCTGTGCACAGTGCATTTTAGACCCCTGATGTAGGCACATACTGAAACAGCCATGTGGGGGTCACATCACTAAACTGGTTCCAAATGTATTTCTCCTGTGACATCCTTATCTCCTTTTGGCCCTCTCTGCTTTTTCTTCTCCACTGGGGAAGAAATACACAAAGAGATGGAACAGGAGGCAGAAGCAAAGATGGAAGGGTAGACAGACAAACAAAAAGGTAGGGGACCAGTTTCTCAAACAGAGAAAACCGCAACAAAGGCAATGAAAACCCAGTACATCACAACAATCCCAAGATAGTTCGGACCATTGGATAAAGCTGATGTAGATGTTTGAGCCAGTGGAGTGATTACTGGGTTGTAAATTGGCATAGGTATATTTATCCTTGGCTGTATTCACTCATTTTCAACCCCCCTCCCCCCCATGGCCCTGATTCTATAAAAGGTGCTTAACAGCGCCTAGCCACTAGGTATGGTTGTCAATCAACAGCTAGGCGCTGTTTGTAGAATCGTGCTTAGCGGCACCTAATTTAATTTTCTTGGCCTAATTTACCGGCACCTAACATAGACATCTACCGGCACCTAATGCTGAATGCTCTGTCTGCACTGCTTCGACAGTCACAGAGTTCCTATGAGTGTTGGAGCAATACAGAACATTCAGGGCACTGGCCGGCATTAAAAAAAAACTCTTGCGCAGTTTTGTAAAAGGGGGGAGATCATTTTTAGTCTTTTCTACCTAATCTATGTTTCATTATTGGCATGCAAGAAAGATCAAGTGCATAGAATTAAAATATATGATTCCCTACAGAAGACATTTTCTTTTAGGTATTTAAATTCTGCAAGATTATATATTGAATATTTTATCACCACACTGAATCAAGACCTCAGTGCACTTAGGTTTAAAGGTGAAGGATAATTTCTACAAGTCTGGAATTCCTTGAACTCTGGGATCGGTAGCATGGAATATTGCTACTCTTTGGGATTCGGCCAGGTATTTGTGAGTTTGATTTGCTCACTCTTGGAAGCAGGATACTGGGCTAGATGGATCACTGGTCTGACCCAGTATGGCTATTCTTATGCTAATGTACAGTATAATGAGTCTAAATAAGCTGGATAGTGGGTTGAAATGTAATCTAGCGCTACTGAATTTTTTTTTAAGCAATTGAAAGAAGGGGGGGGGGGCAAGTTTCTGACAGTACAGTGTTCCCCCGGTCATTCACGGTTGGTGGTTTGCGGTCCCAGTCATTCGCGGTATTTTCCGACCGCGACCGCCGACCAGAAGAAGACAGCTGGAGAGGCAGGAGAGAGCAGCAGGAGCACCAGCGAGTGAAGGAAATCACTCGCTGTATGCTCCGACCGCCTCTTCCTGCACTAAAGTCGGGCCTTACCAATCAGGAGCTGCGTGTCAAAGCAGCTCCTGATTGGTAAGGCCCGACTTTAGTGCAGGAAGAGGCAGTCGGAGCATACAGCGAGTGATTTCCTTCACTCGCCGGTGTTCCGGCTGCTCTCTTCTGCCTCTCCCGCTGCCCTCTCCAGTCTCCCCCACGAAAAACCATATTTGCGGTTTTTCAAGATTTAACCCCCGCAAATTTGGGGGGAGTACTATATAGGTATATTGCATGGTGAGAAGAAACTATCACCGGATTTGATATAGGGTGCCCTGATTTGCATACACATTAATTGAATAACGAGCCTTTAACTACCAATAATCAGGTGTTAGCAACCAATTATTGAAGTAAATTGGCACTCATTAATGTTCAACCAGATACACACAAAGTTTAATCTATTAATACATGGCACCTAACTCTACTAGCATGTAACGCAAAAGGGGGCATGGCCCTGGGCATGTCAGAAATGTTCCTAAAAGTGGTATTTGTAGCTATAGAAAAACACCTCAGTGCATCTAACTTGGGCACCAGTATTTACACCAGGTTCCAGTAGAGTTATGTCTGGCCAGTGATGTAGTAAGGGTGAGCGGCACCTGGGATGGTGGCACCCCTCCTCTGCCCTCTTCCCCACCCTCTTGCCGCACATATGTCCCCTTTCCCTGTACCTTTTTAACTTCTTCAGTGTAAGCAGCATGCTCACACTTTGACGCTACTTCCTTGGCATGGGTCCTGAAAGCGATGTAGGCGAGAGCGCCGGTGTCAATGCGGGCATCAGCCTCATGCCGGGGAAGTATAAAGGTACATGGAAGGCAATGGAGGCACATGCATGGCAAGGAGAGGAGCAGGAGGGACAGAGAGGAGGAGGGGTGCCGCACCCTTAGGAAGATCACGCCCATGGCGGACCGCACCCCCCTTACTCTAACACTGTGTCTAGCACCTACACTTAAATTGCATTGAAAATAATATACTATATCATCCACCCCCATCTCTTCCTATAACTCTCTAAACTCACTTATCTCTATCTTATACTATAGGTGGATAAGTAGCCTCAGAATTAGAGTGACCACATTGTTATGTATTTGGATAGCAGCACACTTCACAATTTCAATCATAGGCTACATCACAACCCCCCCCCCCCCTCATTTGATACCATACTATCTTCTTTTGAATCTATATATTTTGTATTTTATAACTTTTTAACTTTTTCTTTCCTTTTTCTACTTTAAAAAAAAAATCCTCAATAAATATTAAAAAAACTAATTTATCTATCACAATTTAGTAAAAAGGGGGGGGGGGGGGGTAAGACCCTGCATGGTTATGCACCCAATTATTTGGTGGAACAATTTATATTTGTCAATCAATATTGTTCACCGCATGTCACAGCTCTGTTTGCTTTCCCCTCTGTTTGGGGTTGTATTTACAAGAGGTTTTTGCAACGACAATTGTCTTATCAAGCTGCTAGCTGGGATGCCGATCTTCGTAGATTATTATCTCTTTCGACATCATATATGCATTTCAGAAAATTGTTGACATCAACTTTGTGAAATTTTGGGGGGAATGGATTTGTACATTGCTATGATGATTCAGTATCTTTAGTCTGCAGAAATATCTAAGAAAAAGAACAATTTAAATTAACTCATTCAATTACAGAGAGTGTATGTTTAGGCAGACTGTTTGGAGCATTTGGGTCTTTATCTGCCGTCATTTACTATGTTACTGTCCCCACCCCTTTAACTAAACTGTGATAGCAGTTATTAGTGCAGGGAGCTGCATTGAATGCTCCGCGCTGCTTCCAACGCTCATAGCGTTCCTATGGGCATCGGGAGCAGCGCAGAGTATTCAGCGTGGCTCCCTGCGCTAATAGCCGCTATCGCGGTTTACTAAAAGGGGATTTATGTTAGTATTTTGTCAAACTGCATAGAACTGAGAGGTTTTGCGGTATAGAACTGTTATGTTATGTGTTCTAGCTACTTAAATATGTAATACACATGTAAATGCAGGCAACTAGATTATACAATTGTCTTTCATTTGCAATTTTCAATAACCAATAAATGAGAATGTCTTTGCACACTTATTCCCTCTCCCATCCCCAAAATAAGTACTATACCAGAAAATTAGTTGGTATTTTTTATTTTTTTTTTTTACTTCTGGCCTCATAGCTAATTTTTGTGCACAGTTTTTTTCCATTCATCTCTATCGGTGCATGAAAAGGGCCACTAACTCATAGAAAATTCCACAAGTTAGTACATTAGTCTTTTTCTTTATCCAGATTTGCAAACTGACAATGTGAGGAGAGGATACACAAATAACTCAATTGATTATTCTCTGGCATTCAAGCATTGCACAAAGCAGTCTTTATGCTGATTATACTTAAGAAAAGTGTAAATTCACCATTCTTATGTTTAATAACCTTTTCCTTCTAAATAACATCTTTTTAATCTGGAAAGAAGGATGATTATGAAATATGTTTCTGCTGAGAACAAAAAAAAAGGGTTCTCATACTTATTCCATTTTCCAGTTTCTCAAGGTTTTGCATTAAATGAGAAACCTCAGTTAGTAGCTCCTGCATTGCCTGTTTCTGCTGTTAATTATCTTTTGTTTGCCCTTGATAATCCTCAGGTTGGTATGCAGATAATGAAGGCTGCGGAATCATCTCAAAAGTGCACAAAAAACAATGGCATTGTCAATGCAGCATCACAACACTTTATAAATTATGAATGTTATCTGCATTAAGGAGAGTAGTAGACTCTTAAAATTACCCCTATGAATAGATCAAATTACAAGTATTATTACATTTCACTTTATTAAGTGCATCTTGGTAGTTATTAGAACAAATGAACATGCTCTCTCAATTACTTTATAGCATTAGAACTAAAAAATTATGCATCAACATTAGCAAATGCATAATATGGTATTGTGTATTAATTACCCTAAACAATATTTTTCAGGTTATATTAAGCTGGTTTTCTTACCTATTGAACAATATGGCATTTTTATTAGTTTATTAAAATTCCATTTCTGGTCTATTTTTTTGTTTAAATAAAGACACTGGCTATTATTGGCAATGCAAGCTTTTAAGTCACCCACATTTGGAACCTGAATAGTAAGCATCTGAAATCACATTACAAGAAACACTGCTAAACATATTGAGTGAGACAATATATGGAATATTTAAAATCTGGTATGTCGAAAAGCCATATTAGAACGAGTTGCTGCACTTCCCTACAACATAATAAGACATCATTGTTTTTCCCAAGAGATGCTTTCTTTCTTTTCATGCTGTAATCAATTTTTTTTCTAATAAATTCTCCTTGATTGCAATTTTTAATTAAAAATTATATATATTTTTAAGATTAACATTCTCTTAAAAGATCACTGTACCAAAATAAAATAACTGGTTACTTATCCTGCTACTCTTTGGGTGGTGGGATCCCCGCTGCACAGCCTGCGGAAGCAGGATACTCCATCCCGGCCGCTGTCTCGGCTCAACTTATTATAAAGGCAATCCAGCAACAATAATATCCCCCAATGAAGGTCAGTTAGTAGATGACGGCAGATAAAGACCCGAATGGTCCATCCAGTCTGCACAACCTGATTCAATTTTAAAAAAATTTTATTTTATTTTATTTTTTTTAATTTTTCTTCTTAGCTATTTCTGGGCAAGAATCCAAAGCTTTACCCGGTACTGTGCTTGGGTTCCAACTACCAAAATCTCTGTTAAGACTTACTCCAGCCCATCTACACCCTCCCAGCCATTGAAGCCTTTGTTTCCACCACCTCTAGCGAGAGCCTATTCCATGCATCTACCACCCTTTCTGTAACAAACTATTTCCTTAGATTACTCCTGAGTCTGTCACCCCTTAACTTCATCCTATGCCCTCATTTCAGGAGTTTCCTTTCAAATGAAAAACTTATTGGTACTCCCTCCCAACTCCAGACAATTTAGCCAACTAGATAAAAAGTTCTGTCATCAAAACTCCCTTGATTAGCAGTCTTACAGTAAATGCCAAATGATTTACTAATTGCAATGGCAGGACTCCACCTTCCCCCAAACTGTTCCCTCTAAATTTACAATCATAGCACTTCTGGAACACAGATACTGCACATAAATTCTCAGCCATCAGCAAAGATAGTTAGAGCCCTCTATTAATTTGTAAGCAGACACCTGTTATTGTGCCTTGGGAAGAAGGAGGGGAGGTGATTCAGGGGTTATCCTAATATTAAACACAGATTCCTTCTGTTACCAAATGTACTCAAATATAAACCAAGATTTTGGGGCCAAAAAATGGCCCAAAAATGGGGGTCTTGGTTTATATTCCAGTCCCATAGCAGGTCTCCAGTACTGCCCTGGCTATTCATCCCTCCCTGCTGTGACTTTCACCTCAGCAACCAACCAGCCAGCCTGCCTCCCCTCCCGTGACCCCCGCAGACCCACCCTAGGGTCCCTGCTGGTCCAGCGGCGAGTCGGGGCAGGAGCGACCCTTCTACACTCCCGCCCCGCAGTCTCCGCAGCAAACAAATTGGCTCTTCTCCTAATTGGCAAACAGTTGACTGAAACGCTTGAGTAAAAACGGAGTGTTGAACGTTGGACAGCTTAAGCTTAGTGAACCAACGTTGGACCAGCAGTCTGCCGCATAGGATAAGTATTGCTGATTTGAAAAACAAAGCTTTAAACTAAGGGCTCCTTTTACGAAGGTGTGCTAGGGTTTTTAGCGCATGCACCGGATTAGCGCACGCTATAGCGTGTGCTAGCTGAAAAACTACCACCTGCTTAAGAGGAGGCAGTAGCGGCTATAATGCACGGCATTTTAGCGCATGCTATTCCACACGTTAAGGCCCTAACGCGTCTTCGTAAAAGGAGTCCTAAGAAAGCATATAACAGTTTATTCATGGGGTAGCATGATTGATAAATTTGAATACTATTGAAGCACAGACACGCATTAATTATAAAAATACATAAAAAGATAAGGGATGGGATGGAGGTAATAGTATAAATGATTATTGGTTGAAAATTGGACAGAATATGAGGTCCTATGCACTGAAAACCGTTCATTGTGTATGATATACCATCCTCCTAGTTTATCACTTGAGGGTTTATTAATTGGGTTTGTGATAAAGAAGAAAAAAGGATAAAGAAACACTATGAAATGAAAAGAAAAGCAGTTTGAAGGTATATTGATGCCAAAATATCATAATATAAATTGATTATGAAATATCCTTTAACCCTAGTCATTGCAATTAATTTATTCTTTATGTTACTCTTTGGGATTCTGCCAGGTATTTGTGAGTTTGATTGTTTACTCTTGAAATCAGGATACTGGGCTAGATGAGCCATTGGTCTGACCCAGTATGGCTATTCTTAAGTTCATGTACAGTATAATGAGTCTAAATAAGCTGGATAGTGGGTTGAAATGTAATCTAGTGCTGCTTAAAAAAATGACTACAATCTTTAGCATTAAAACATATTTATTAGAATATGAATGATTGATTTTTGTGGCCAAATAGCATGCTTGGGACTTTGCTACTTGTCAGAACATATTGGTCATCAGAAAACAAGCAATTGGGGGATGGAAGGTGGAAAAAAAAACCATGTTTCTGACAGTATAGATATATCACATGGTGAGAGGAAGAAACTATCACCGGATTCGATATATGGTGCCCTGATTTGCATGCAAATTAATTTAATAACGAGCCTTTAACTACCAATAATCAGGTACTGCCAACCAATTCAAAATAGGTTTGGATAGATTCCTAGAAGACAAAGGGATTGAGGGGTATAGATAGGTGTAGAGGTAGGCTATAGGGATAGGAGAAGAGGCAAGTATAGAGATAGGAGTGGAGATAGGTTATAGAGCTAGTCAGGACCACTGCTCAGGCAATGGGCCTGATGGGCCGCCGCGGGAGCGGACCGCTGGGCGAGATGGACCTCTGGTCTGCCTCAGCGGAGGCAACTTCGTATGTCCTTATGTTCTTAATTATTGAAGTAAATTGGCACTCATTAAAATCTGTGCATCTGGCTGTGCATTAATCTATTAAGGTGTGTTTTCCAACTCTACTAGCAGGTACTCAAAAGGGGGCAGTTAGAACTGCTTTCTTTGTTCTCCTAATTTTGGGTAGACACCCAGTGAGAGGACCTGGATTTCGCCATTAACTGGGTAAATGTCAACTCTGTTTAAGCTCCAACCCTGACCGACCCTGGGCCCACTCCTCTTCAACATATTCATTAGGGATCTGACTCAAGGGCTCCAAGGTAAGGTAACCTTATTCGCTGATGACGCCAAACTATGCAATGTAGTAAACGGCTGTAATCTTCAGGATGCTATGGAGCAAGACCTGCGTACTTTAGAAAGTTGGTCCTTGATCTGGCAGCTGGGCTTCAACGCCAAGAAATGTAAGGTCATGCATCTCGGCAACGGAAATCCTTGCAGAACTTACACCCTGAATGGAGAAACTTTAGCCAGGACTACGGCAGAACGAGACTTAGGAGTAATCATCAGTGCTGACATGAAAGCAGCCACTCAAGTGGAGAAGGCTTCATCTAAAGCACGGCAAATGATAGGTTGTATCAAGAGAAGGTTCGTCAACAGGAAACCTGAAGTCATGATGCCACTGTACAGAGCCATGGTGAGACCGCATCTGGAATACTGTGTTCAATTCTGGAGGCCACATTACCGTAAGGATGTGCTCAGAGTTGAATCGGTTCAGCGGATGGCCACCAGGATGGTCTCGGGGCTAAAGGGTCTCCCGTACGAAGAAAGACTGAGCAAATTGCAGCTCTACACTCTCGAGGAGCGTAGGGAGAGGGGAGACATGATTGAGACATTTAAGTACATCACGGGACGGGTAGAGGTGGAAGATGATATCTTTCTTCTCAGGGGACCCTCGACCACAAGAGGACATCCGCTCAAGCTCAGGGGAGGGAAGTTTCGTGGAGACACCAGGAAATACTTCTTCACGGAGAGAGTGATTGAGCATTGGAACGAGCTTCCAGTGCAGGTGGTCGAGGCACGCAGCATCTCAGACTTCAAGAATAAATGGGATACCTATGTGGGATCCCTACGAGGTCATGCCAAGGGATAGGGTCACTAGGACTGAATGAGCGGGTCAGTAGAGTGACAGTATAATTACAATTATTCTTTAGGGGGTCAGTAGACTTAAGAGGGTGGGTAAATAGTGTGGGCAGACTTGATGGGCTATGGCCCTTATCTGCCGTCATCTTTCTATGTTTCTATGTTTCTATGACCCCCCTCCACACACACATATATATACACACAGAGACAATTCAGAAGGTTTATCCAAATTTTCATACACACTGTCTAGGTAATGGAATCAAGAAGTAGTTTAATGATTACAGCAACAAGCTAGGAGCAAGGAAATTCAGAGGTTAAATCTTTCTGCTGTTCCTTGTGATCTTGGGCAAGTTATTTAACCCTTCATTGCCTCAGGTGCCTACTTAGGTTGTAAGCACTCTGGTGACAGGAAAAATACCTTCTGTAAATTAATATAGCTCAGCTATAATGACCTAGAAAAGGGTGAAGTAAATCCAAATTATGCCACTGAAAATCCATATTCCATTGGTCCCATATTCCATTGGTTACCAATGGAATATGGGATCAAATTTAAGATCTTAATGTTAGCACATAGAGCATTATTCCAGTTACAGCCTTCATATCTTACTAATTTGGTGCTATTCTACGCCCCAAGGCGTTTATTATGATCTCTGAATGACAATAGTCGTTCCTCATATTTCGAAGGCACATCTTGCATCAACTAGAGATTGTGCATTTTTTTAATTTAGTTCCACGGTTATGGAATAATCTACCCATAGACTTGAGAAAAGAAGAATCATACATAAATTTTAAAAGACATTTAAACGCACATTTTTTCCAATTGGCTTTCTCAATTTAGAACAGAGTTTGGGACTGTGATCTGTGTTTTATTGTTTTACTATTAGAATTGTTACTGTTGAGATATTCGCTATGATATTTTATGAAAAAAAAAAAAAAATTTTAACTTTTGTTCTTAAGCTTTTCTTTCCTATTTTTAATGGAGTTCTTTTCTTGATGAATATGAATTGTGTATTGTAGATCGCTTTGATCCTTTTAGGCTGTTATGCGGTATATAAAGTTCTTAATAAACATAAACATAAACCTCATAAATTTGAGGTTTTAATAAAAGGGTTATGTCTAATATGAGTTATTCTTTAGCTATTCCTCAGCTACAGACTCAATGAAAAATACAGTACAGAGGTACCTTGGTTTATGAGCATAATTCATTCCAGAAGCATGCTCGTAAACCAAAATACTTGGAACTAAGGGAAACTCGCTTGATTCGTTCCCACCCACCCCCATCCCCTGAGGCCAGTGGCGCTGCTCTATCCCCCCAACGAGAACCGGCATTGCTCCCCCGTAGGTCCCCCCCACGTGATCTGGCATCCCCCGCCACGATCCGGCACCCCCTCTCCCGCGATCTGGCACCCCTCGTGATTTGGCATCCCCCCGCCGCGATTCGGCACCCCCCCCACCACGATCTGAAGTCCCACAGATCCACCCAAACAGGCTTCTTACTTCCATCTCGGCCTCGGCACCGGCACCGGCATGCCTCCTCTTCTTTGCTGGGCCTTGAGCATCTGCGCATGCTCAAGGCCTGCGAGTTCACTCTCTCTCCGAGATTCTCGGAGAGAGCATGAACTCGCAGGCCTTGAGCATGCGCAGATGCTCAAGGCCCAGCAAAGAAGAGGAGGCTGATCTTCGGGCACCGGTACCAACACACAGGACATGCCGGTGACGGTGCCGAGGCTGAGATGGAAGTAAGAAGCCTGTTCCGGTGGGTCTGGGGGACTTCAGATCGCGGCGGGGGGGGGGGGGTGCTGGATCACGGCAGGGGAGTGCCGAATCACGGCGGGGGGGGTGACGGATCGTGGGGGGGAGGAGGGTGCCGGATTGCGGGGGGCGCCGCTCGCAAATCGAGGCACGCTCGGTTTCTGAGGCGCCAATTTTGCGAATGTTTTGCTCGTCTTGTAAAGCACTCATAAACCGAGGTACCACTGTACTTTTTGACCCCAATATGTTGACACTATTATTTTGACCCATGCAATCTGGCCTTACCTTTCTGACCCTGCCATCTTGATCCTACTTGTTTCACTCCACCAGCATCATAGGTTGTTACCTTCTCTTTTTTCTCCTTTTGTGCTTTCCTTTATTTCCCTTTTTCTTACCTGAGCCCCCTCTTCTACTTCCTCTTTTTTTTTTGCGTTTTCACTCCCCAAGCATCCTAATTCTGCTGCTGCTCACAACACCCCCTGGTATACTTTCTAATACAACAAAGCCGTGTGGCTGTTTGTAATACAAGGGCTTTCAATATAAGTATATAATCTTAGCATATTATCACTATGCAGCACCACTGTTTGTTTTCAATACATAATTCTTTTGCATAACCCTACTGTTTCTGCTGCTGCTCACAATATCCCTTAGAATGCCCCCTAGTATACCTTTATAATGCAACAGTGCTGTTTGGCTGTTTGTAATACAAGGGCTATCAATATAAGTATATAATCTTAGTAATTCTAGCAGTGTTCAAATCCAAGCTAAAGGCCCACCTTTTTTGATGCTACATTCAACTTCTCACTCCCACTCACCATAAAATTACCTCTGTCCATCCTATCATTCTGTCTGCAAGAAACTCCCCAACCCTATATGTCCTGTCTGTATGTCCAAATTAGATTGTAAGCTCTTCTGAGTAGGAACTGTCTATTGCATGATAAATGCACAACTCTGTGTACATTTTTCAGCGCTATAGAAATAATAAATAGTAGTAGTATATCGTTGCTCTACAGCAACACAGTTTGTCCTCAATACAATGAAAAAGGAAGAAATATCTCCAAACTGCCATACAATTCTGCGATTAGTCAAAGATCTTAACAATCACACAAATTTGGAATCTCTCCATGGTATTGCAAATAATTTCCTAATGAAAGTCCAGTTTTAATTCAATGTAAAAATATAATTAAATATAAAAATGTATTTTTATTAAACGTTTATTAAACTTTATTAAATGTATTATTTTATTAAACTTTTATTTAACTTGTATTAACTTAAACTGGAAGGGTCAAATCATTTGGGGTAAAATTGGTGGGCTAGGGTCAAACCAGTTGGATCAAAGCAGTGGAGTCAAATCAAACAGGGTCAAAATATCCTGCTTCTTTGATGAGGAACTGTGATTAGCAAATTGCCTAAACTGATAACTAGACTGTTTCTGGACATCCACAAGTCAACACAGAGATTTTGCACCTCACCTGTTTCCTTAAGAGAAAGGATTTATCAGTTTTAGATGAAGAAAAAACTATTCAAGGGCATTCGGAAATCGAAGATTCCAAAAACATAAACCTGAATTTCATCAGCATATAATCAATAATGAACACCAAGTTCAGAAAATTTCCACAAATATGAGGCAATATATATTAAATAATACTGAATATAGTATAGAACCTAGAAGAACTCCTTCAGTCAAAGTTATAACCGACCTATTAGACCTATACGAGATGTATTGCAAAATTAGTGGGCACGATATTAGAGTGCCAGGATTTGAATGATTTTATCTCTGTATGACCAATTCTTTCCTTTACTTAATGAAGTTCCAATTTTTAGCTTCTTTAATGTATTTTAGGTATTTTATTGTACACCACCTTGACTTGTTATACAAAAAGGGCAGTATATAGTATTAAATTTAATAAATATGATAATCGATAGCTGTGGGGAGTGGCCAAGATGGCAGCAGTGAGCTAAATGGGTTGAAGTTGAGCTTTTGGAATCTGAATTTTTTCTTCACAAAATGCCGCATACTAAGCGCAAAGGCACGATCCGATTGGGGTCCTTACCTTCGGATTTGTCTATGTCTATGCGACAGACATTGCTAGACTTCACCACCAGATCTCCTCTCGATGTTGGAGTGCGAAGTGTCATGGCGTTGCCTTCCCGGGACTTGGAAGGTACGCCGGAGCCGGAAGTCTCTCTCTCGCCTCCCGACCTCTCTATTCCTCCATGTCCTGTGATGGAGATGCCTGAGCTGGAAGGAATTCCTGATACCGAAGTGGTTACAGGATTATTCCTTCATGAGGGAAGAACAGGTGAACATGGAGTCACGATGAAAGGAAAACACCAAAGAGTTAGGGGTAAAAACACAACTCCACCGGAGGTTTCCCTTATGGACGTTTGGGAAATGCTCAAGAAAATGGAAGGAACAATTCATAATTCTACCAAAGAAACAGCGGACCTGGTAGGCAAAATTGACTCTAGTGAAAACAGTTGATGAACTTAAAAATGGTAAAGATTTGAAGTTTCAAAAAACTAACGAGGACATTATTGCATTAAAATAAGTCAATGAAACTTTAATAAAAGACAAACTAATGATCCATAAGAAAATAGAACAGCTGGAAAATTACAACAGGAGATTAAATTTAAGGATTTTAAATTTTCCCAAAACAGTTGATATTTCTCCGGTTGAAATGTTTAGAAATTATTTGGCACAGAATTTAAACTTCACACCTCAAATGTTTCCTCCATTAAATAAAATTTACTATCTTCCCACTTCTTCAAAAAAAAGAGGTGTTGAAGTATTTGAAACAAATACAGAACCTCAGATTCAGGCTCAAAATGCTCAAATGGATCTAGGAAATATATCAGAATTATTGAAAGCATCCACTTCATGTATTGAGGAGAGGGCAACTCTGCTTGCCTCATGTGTTTTTCAACAAGACCTAAATGCAATAATGAAAATGTACTTTAGAAATGCTCAGACTCCTTTCATGGGACAACAAGTTTGGATTTATCCTGATGTTAACAAAGTAACCCAGGAGAGGAGAAAACCTTTTTTGAATATGAGACAAGACACAAAAGATTTGGGAGCTAACTTTCAACTTGCGTATCCATGTAAATGCTTCATTAAATATACGGGCCTGAAGTACACTTTCTTTGTTCCGGACCGTTTGCGGGCTTTTCTGGACTTAAAGAAAATCACCAAGGGTTAAAATGGTCTGTAATTTGATATAAAAGGAATTAATCCTGTTAATGGCTATTATTTATAAATTATTTTCTTGTTTATGCTATAAGTCCCTAAGGTTTTGGGCTACTTCCTCGTAGATTTCATGTGGGAGTCTAAGAAGAAATTATTGATTTCTAACTTGTTAAATGTGATTCCTTATGACTTTATTTCTTTTTGACTTACTTAAACAAGCGTTTTTGCTTGGCTTTTATTTCAATTATAAATGTATAAAAAAATAAAAAATATAATAATCGATGGTTCATTAATTGTGAAGGGAACCAGCTAAAAATAGTACCCCAAATATCTTCTGCTTCTAGTCTCTTGAGCAATATTCTATTATTTTCTGAACCAAAATTGAAGACATAGGGACAAACTAAGGGCTCATTTTACTAAGCTGCAATAGCGTTTTTAGCATGCAGAATTTTAGCGCGTGCTAAACCCGCGCTATGTGGCTAGAACTAATGCCAGCTCAGTGGTACAGGGGTGGGCCAGGACAGTTGGGATCCCTCCCGCCTCCTGTGTTTCTTCACCATAGGCCTTATACTTGCATACTTCAACAAAGTGGAAGAAAAACCACAGCAGAATTAGGGAGTACCATATACAGTGGAGCAAAATAAGGACAATTTCCTGATGACAATCTTCATACTATTGAACTGAAAGGAGCTTTTTTTTTTTTTCAAAGCATATGGGTGCCTCAAAATGTTCAAATTAGATATTTCAAGCTTATGGACAACCACAAGTTCTAGAATGTTGCCTGAGTAACACCTGGGCTTCAGTGTCTCTCTCTTATATTTTTAAGTTTTTAGTTCTATTTAGTTTTATTTTGTTGGTTTCTACTTAATTTTGTTCCTTTCATCTACCTTATTCATTGTTTTACAGGGTTTTGTACTTTTTTCTTTTAATTTTCACTCGGACGAGTGAGAAAACATCTTGGATAGGAGGCGTTTGACAGTTGTAGAATCACAGCATAACTGTCTACTAACCTAAAGGCCTGGAATGGTTAATTTTCAGCAGAGGCCCTTCTTACCTGTATGTGGTGACTGGAGATCACTGTGGGGAGATCGTTGCTGGAGGCAGGACCAGTAGAGGCATGGTTGATCGCTGCTGGTTGTTGCCTAGGATGGGGTGGCATCTGCTCTCTCATTGGGGAGGAGCTGATGGTGTCTCCGGATCCATGGAGTGGGAACGTGCCGTGGACTCCTTCTCCCAGTTATCTGATGGAGGCAGAGTGCTGTATTCTTCGGGAGCTGCCCATGAGCATCCGCCACCCACCGAGAGCAGTGCAATGAGGCGGGCCTGCAGCAGCTGGAAAGCCCGAGCTGATACCTGTCCCATCTGGACTTTTGCCATTGGGATTATTTAAAATATGCTGAGGCAACAGAGCTGCTTCAGGAAATTGGACTTCTGCCAGACTTATTTGGTTTTGTTTTTCAATTTTTTTCTTCCAGTTTATGAATTATTTTAAATTTTATTCCATTGTTTTTTACCCCTATTCTTTTTATTTTATTAACTGAATTCTATTGTTTAACGGTTCCTCCCTTCTATTCCTTTTTACATATTCCTTTAATTCATTTAGATATAATTTACGTAGATGGTGCTCCTATCTGTAAAGTTAGGAATTTCTATGAATGTTCTACATGCTTCTCTCCTCTCCTCTCCTCTCCTCTCCTTCCTGCCCTCCATAGTCCTCCCTGTCCTCTTCTAACCCCTTCCTCTGTAATGTTGCCTAGAGCTTGCAACGCACAAATGGAAGAAATAAATAAATAAATATCCCAGAAAAGGGACTTGTTTCTGTCATGTCCAAAGAATAAAAAGGTTCTCTGATTGAGCAGCTGATCACGGGAGGGGTTAAAATATGACACTTGCTTAATCCCCCAGTGGTTGCTATCCTCCTCCCTCTCACCTAAATGAAATTGAAAGGAGATACCAAATTTTATGACAGGTAGTTCACAAAAAGTTTAATAGAAGGGAGGGGAAGGAGGGACAGGCTTACATGGTTAAAAAACAAGATTGCACGATGTGGACCTGTAATAATATATAAATTATAAGAGGTTCTATGATCTGACCCATGGTATTATGATATGCCTGCCCTCTATTTAGATGTGTGTTTGGAAAGAGCATATTGGATTGTGGTGAAAAGTTTTTGAATGAAAAAGTTATTATTTGAAGGAAGAAGCCCTTTTGGCTCTTTGTTAAGGATTTAAAGGTATTGAAAAGTTTTTTTAATCATCCCTGTTACCCCATTTATCCAGACAAACATGACAGGTATTATGAGCATTTTTAATATAATAAGCAGTAATGAGGAGTAGCCTAGTGGTTAGTACAATGGCCTTTAAACCAAGTCTGTACTTTTATGCAACAGCATTCCTGGTGTGGCCTGAGTAAGTTTTTATGGAAAGAGTTTAGCAGCCTCCCTTTTCCATCTTGTGACCCCGACGTGATTATCAAGGGCTTTGATACTCACGGATCAAGCATTGAAGGCCTGTGGATACTCATTGATCAAACAGGGCCTTTGATACTCATGGATCAAGCAAAGATTTGGCCCGTTGATACTCACAGATTCAACAGGGGCTTTGATATTCATGGATCAAGCATTAACGGCCTGTTGATAATTTGGGTTAATAATAGTTTTTTATAATTTGGGGGCTCGTGGGACACAGATAGAGATAAGATGGCCAGGGTGTGGTGATAATGTGGATGGTGGTCAAAGTGAAGATATTAAGATTGATTTTGGTTACAAGGGATCTGGGTTCTTACCCCACTTTAGCACTTTTTTAAATTATTATTGCACTATGTAACACATTTTTTGTTGTTGTTCTAAGGTAATAAGTATTCTTTCTTAATTGCCTATGCCACAATAAAAGTATAGAAAATGCTATCATTTCCCTCAAACTTTGCTTTTGTGACCAGGACACTGTTATTTTGAAATTCACCTTTTTTGTAGAATATTCCAGATTGATTCCAGGCTGAATAAACTTAGGGTTTTTTTTTTTTACATTTAGGCTCAAGCAGTGGAACTTGGATGAAAGTGTGCAAGTCACAGTTCAAGAAGAAGCATCAACAAGCTTTCTTTTTTTACCTTCTTCACCCATCAAGATGGGCTTTGCTTCTGCCACAATGTGACCAGTCTGTTTGAGACCAGTCTGCCACAATGTGACTAGCCTGTAACCCAAAAGAGGCTTCTCTTCATTGACAGCTCATTCAGGACCATCAAACCATGCTGTTCTATAAGACAACAAGAACCCATCTCTTCCACTTGCTCACTCAGTATACCTCAAAGAGGATTACAACAGCATCAAGACTTTATTAAGAGCCTTGAAGTATGATGAGTACAGCTGGGAGGTCATCAGAGAATTCAAAATGATGGTATTCCTAAAGGGTCTCCAAGGCAGTTTTACCAAGTTTCCCTGCTATCTCTGCCTTTGAGACAGTAGGGACACAAAGGCACGCTAACTAAGGTGGAATTGGCCACAGTGGACTGTGCTCTCTGTTGCAGTGGTTTAGGGCTAAAAAGTACATGAGTTGGTTGAGAATCTGGTGAAGAAGTACAGTAAAATGGGCTGTAGGATGTATCTCCAAGTCCATGGCCTTGATGCTCATCTTGAAACATTCAAGCAGAACATAGGAGCATACTTAGAGGAGCAAGGGAGTGCTTCCACCAGGATATACTGGACTTTGAATGCTGCTACCAAGTACAATATAATGAGAACATAATGGGAGACTACATCTGGGGGCTGGATCATGAAAGTGACTTACAATATAAACATAAATCTCAAAAAACTACTCACTTCTAAGTATTCTGTGCTCATCTTTGTATGACTTCAGTATAGATGCATTTTAATTGTGATTCATATTATTTTTTATGATTTTATAAGAATGAAAAGATAGAAATTGTAATTTTCTTATTTTAAATAGGTAAATTACAAAGTTTTATGAAAATAACAAATTTTCATAGTTTTTAGGAAATTACACTTATTACCCATCAACCAAAATCATGTTGCATAGTATTATCATTGTGAACTTTCTAGAAACAAAAACAGAAAAATGCATTTTGGGAGAAATTCTAAAACTAGCAACTAAACTTAGGCCTTAGGTGCCTGGGCTAATCAGAGCCTTAGGCCCCTCCCAGTGTGCATCCCAAATTGCACCGGAAAGGGTAAGGCCCACCATTGTGAAAAAGTGGGCCTGCCAGCAGAAGGAATTGGGCATTCCTCTTGCCAATCTTTGTATAAAGGTAGTAGGAGGTATGGGGGTGTGAGAGGGTTATTTAGGCAGGATGGAGTAGGCATCCCTCCTGCCGATGTCAGGTATGAGGGGTGTTGGGGAGGTTGTTTAGGCAGGAGGGAGTGGGCATCCCTCCTGCCGATGTTGGGTGGGGCAGCAGGGGAATTCCCCCCCAATCAGCTTAGCTGGTAGAATTCCCTAAAACCATGGTTTTGATGAGTCCTGTAGGCTAAGCTGATCGGGGAAAATTCCCCTGCCATGATCAGCTGGTGGCAAGATACAGTCTAGTGGTAAAGATAGGTGGCTGAAATGTAGGCCAAGGTTTTCCAGCCTACATTTCAGTTGCCTATCTTTGCAATCAGGTGCAATTCTCTAACCAGCGTTGTCGGTGAATCGATTCGAATTGGCAAATCGGGCAGCACTAGTTGAAAGTCTACTGCATTAACCACTAGGCTACCAATTTGCTCTGCAAGGATATCTGTGTGTCCCTGCTTTCTATGTTGTTCATATGTTGAATGTTCCAGTTTGCAAAATGGCTGTTCATACTGGATGTCCTCATTATAAGGACTTCCATCTCAGGCACTTTCAAATAGGAAATCATTATGTTGGATAAGACATGTGAGATGGATGTCCATTTTGGATATTATGAGCTGGACATCTCTATTCTGACTTGAATGTTCCTTTGAAAATGCCCTTCTGTGGCTTCAGAATATATTTTGATTTTTCAAAGGTGTTAAACTGATATAACCTTAGTTATCAGAGATCATCTCAAATTGGTGCCATCTGGTGTTTGCCACACTGACTGAGGGAGGCAGGATATTAAAATTCTGAATACATATCACCACTTTATCAATTTTTTTCCTCAGTTATAAAATTAGTACATAGCTACATGTTTCTATTCCTTTGTGTCAAATATTTCACTATCTCAAATGACTCTTTTGGCTGATTCAAAGCAGTTTTTGATTGAAAATGAATAACCCTAGCATTATTAACTGCCTACTTGCATTCTAAGGATTTTAAATGAAAAGAATCTCAATCATCTGTTGAAAAGATTTCTTCCAAGCATTCCCTGATCTTTGAGGGACTTACTTTAGTTCTCTTGGTGCTGAACTATACTAAGAAGCCTTATGTTTGCCATTTATAATATATTCTTGAACAGGAGTAACCTTATGAAGGGCCGCTGAAAAGTTCTAAGCCCAGCCAACAAAGTTGTAGCAGTTTCCATCAAGGGCTATACACTTAGGGACAGATTCTGTATAGGATGCCAGTCTCAGTAGCTGCCTAAGCAGCTGCTGAGAATTGCACACTGGCTTCCTATACAGAATCACGTCTGCCCTAATGGACAGATGTCTAACCCTGCCTAACCAGCCCGATTCTCTAATCATGTGGCAGGTGCTGGTTAGAGAATCGTGTTGCCATCAGCTGATCGTGGCAAGGAAAGTCCACTGCCACAATTAGCTGAGCGACCGCAATCATGACAGGGAACCACTCGTGATGTTGGTTGACAGGAGGGATGCCGACTCCCTCCTGCCCCTGAATCACAAAACCCCTCCTGCCACAGCAGGGTTGGAGGGATTCCCACTAGCACCTACCCTGAACCACCCCTGAGAATACCCCAGCAGGAGGGATGCCCACTCCCTCCTGCTGCCATACTCAGGAACCACCGCCACCCCCGAGAACCGGTTCCACCTCCTGGAACCTCCCAAAATCCCCCTAAAGCTGAGCCCTCCCCTCCGACACATCTGTCTACCCTGACAACCTCCCCCCCTCCCTGTACAAAGAAAGTCCTGCCAGAGGGATGCTCACAACCTCTGGCTGGCAGGCTCGCCACTCCAAAATAGTGGGCTTTCTCCTTCCTGGTGCATTGTGGGATGCATCAGGGATGGGCCTTAGGCTTCGATTGGCTCAGATGCCTAGGGTCCCTCATTGGGGTGATGGCATTCCTCTTACCCTGCTAATGCAGGAGGGGTTTGGGAGTGGGCATCCCTCCTGCCCTGCTGCTGCAGGAGGGGTTCGGGGGAAGGAGGGAGTGGGCATCCCTCCTGCCAGCTGACGTTACAGCTAAAGATTAATGCATGCTAAATGCTAGGGCGCCCATAGAATATAATGGGCGCCTTAGCATTTAGCGAGCTTAATCGGTTAGCGCACCTTAGTTAAAGGACCCATAAGTGTGATTCTTATATGATGAGTGTCTTTTATAGAATCACATTAAGTGCCGTTCTGGTTGTACTGATTTTTGTAGGCATCATATATAGAATTGGGGGAGGGGGTGTTAATTGTGCCCCATTTTGTTGCCTACCTCTTTTGGTTCACTTGGTTCCAAGTTATAGAATTGATCTCCCAGTGCCCACAGCTTTTAAAAAATGGAATACAATTCTAAGACATTGGCCATTTCTGCCTTTTTGTAGGCTTGAAGCTCCTCCACGCAGGGGATATATGGAGGCAGCAAATGTGTAAATCAGCCTCTTGGGACTGAAATAATTACTAATACAGGAAGTTTTCACAGCATCTGTCTAATGTGTAAATTGCCTAAATTATGACAAAAATGTAATGTACAGTAGGAAAAATATTTGGTCAGGTTACTATGTACAGTACTTATAGGTAATTGGAACTACTAGCAAAATAAATATCTAATTTAGCCAATAGTTTTTGTATAATACACAGCTGAAACTAATGAGCATTTGCAGTGTGCCAAGAGGTTCTGAAACAGCCTGGTCTTCATAGAACTATAAAAATATTTCAGAAAAGAATGCAATTTATTTCATAGCATACTGTATAATATTAGCAAATAGCTTGAAATGCATTGCATTATACCTTTATTACAGAATCATAATCAGTCCATGCACTGGAACTATGGAAAATTGTAACCTGTAAACTACATATTATGTATATTGGTATTAGATTCCTAGTATGTGTCAAATTAGGATAAATCCAGTGCAAATCGTTACCGTTTACCTGTATATTATGTATGTTTAACCTGTAACCCGTTCTGAGCTCTTTAGGGAAAATGGGATAGAAAACGAATTAATTAAATAAATACATACTTATTCACAATTAGTTTTCATTCAATGCAAAGGTTTCTGAAGAAATTAAGTCATAATTATTATCTGTATAGAACCTATTTTATCTTGGTCTTATTTTTAAGAATCATGATTGGAATATTATTGTTCAATCACCTAACTCAGACCTATATGCACTAATTCCAAAAGAGCGACTGATGCTCAAACAAGTTCGCATGAAAATGATTTGAGCGGAGTTTTTTTCATAATCCCCGTCTGATCTGCAAATAAATCGCTGTGAGAGTGACTCTCACATATGGGCAGAGCTGGCAGGGGAAGCCCTGAGCAGCCTCCTGCCACTCAGCTGTTCAGGGCAAGAAACCTTTTTCTTCTTTTTTTGTGTTTTTTTTAATGACACAAATGTTGTGTGTGTTACTCATTCACAACATCTGTCCCCATTTTTAAAAAAAGTTGTGCCAACCCCCCACCCCCCTGACCACAGCTGTCCCCCCTCACTCCATCCCAATGACAACTGTGGGTCACTGAATCCCCAGACAATGATGGCTGCCCTTGCAACAGCGATGCGCAAAGAGTGACAGGATGGATGCCCACTCCCTCCTGCCTAAGCAACCCTGTTGTGCATTCAGGCCAACTGGATACCACAACACTCCTTCTGACTCTCCCCAGCATTCCCCATGCTCCCTTGACTCTCCCAACCAACCTAATTGAAGATCCCCCCTCCCAAAAGACAGTCCTGATAGTCTGGTGGGCTGAGGGGGGTGTCAGCTCAGAACCCACTCCAGCTCAGGCAACCCTTCCAGCTCTTTCTGGTTGGCCTGGATACCTCAGGCCCCACCTATGAGAGGGGCCTTAGGCAGGGCCGGATTAAAGAGTAGGCCCAGTAGGCATGGACCTAGGGTCCGAAATGGTCAGGGGGACCCACCGCAGGAATCAACCTCCCTATTCTGCCACCGCTGCTGCTTTTCTTAATCAGCAGCAGTGGCAGCAAACCTTTAAATCAAGTGTCCAACCCGCCGCCCAGCTTGTGCTCCCTTGCGAGCCCCAACACGGCTTTCTCCCATCCATTCTTCTGTGCCTCCCTCCAGCGCATGCTTTGTTTCTGGCTGGTTTCTTGCTGCCTGTTCAAGGAAGGGAAAGAAAAGGAGATACCAGACCATGGAGGGGTAGGGGGAGATGCCATGGCATGGGGGAGGGAAGTAGACAGATTCCAATCTAGAGGAAAAGAAGGAAGGAGTGAGGGAGAGAAAGGAAGGAGAGGAGATGCCAAATAATGGAGGGTGAGGGGGAGTTGGAAGGAGAGGAGAGAGATGCCATGGCATGGGAGAGGGAAGGGAAGGGGATAGAGAGAGATGACAGACCATGAGGTAGAATGGGAAGAAGGAAGGAAAGGAGAAGAGAGCAATGCCACCAGATAGGGGAGGGGGTGGAGACTGAAAAAATGGAGAAGGGGTGATGCTGAGATGAATCATGTACAAAGGAGAGAAGGGGCACAGGATAGACAGTTTATGGAAGTAGTATAGAAAGAGGGAAGATACCATATGGAATGGGGAAAGGGCGGACAGTGGATGGAAGGGGCAGAAAGAGAGGGCAGACAGTGGATGGAAGGGGCTGATGCTGCACAGAAGACAAGGAGAGGATAGATGCTGGCTAGAAAGAAGAGAGTGAAGACAAGATGATTAAAGCAGAAACGACAAAAGGTAGAAAAAATATTTTTTTGTTGCTTTAGTATAAAATAGTATTGAAGTTGTATTGATACAACTTTTGAAACAGAAAATAAGGTAATCTTTTTATGGGGCTAATTTTAATTTTTTTTTACTAACTTTTAGATACCAAAACCCCCTTTCTCAGGTCAGGACAGTATAATGTAACAGCAGTATACTATATTGACCTGTAGAAGGCTATGGCCTCTGAAAGTTAATTGAAAAATGAATTAGTCAAATAAAATTATATACAGTGGTACCTCGGTTTACGAGTGCACCGGTTTGCGAGTGTTTGGCAAGATGAGCAAAACACTCAGCAAACTTTTGTTTCGTAAACCGAGCACTGCTCCGATAAACGAGCACTCAGCAATGGTAGCCCAAGGGTGAGTACCTGCCTGCGGGTGCTGCAGCGATTCCAAAGTGGAGCCTTCCTTCCCTCGGGGTCCCCATGCGGCTGCCCTCCCGCTTCGGCCGATGCCTCTGCTTTAGGTCAGCGCCTCCCAGCTCCCATCTAAGCCAGCCGCCATCCTGAATGAGCATGCGCGAGGCTTCACCTCTCTTCTCCTAAGTCAGCCGCTGCCCCGACAACACGCTCATCAAGTATAAGCACGCAGGACGTCCCCATGAGAAACTATCACCATAATTAGAACAGGTCCCAACTAATACTCTCCTTCCCTGTCCCTCACAGACTAATCCTCAAGACAACCAAAAGTTTCCACCAATCCCACCATTTTGTTTATTTAGCTCCACCAATCCAGAATCCCATTACATCTCCACTTCCACTCTTGCTATCTCTTCCATATGCACTGTCCTATATATCTTTCGCTGCTCATGTCATCTCTCTTTATCCCTCCCCCACTTCCCAACCAATCTACACAAATCACACCTGCAGGTGCACAGCTCAGCTAATATTATTAACACATCTAATTAGTATGGTGTGTCTCTGTATATCTGACTTCATGATTTGATGAATGATATTGAAATAAACTGAATTCTTACTATTTCTGGTAATAAACATATGTTTTTATTTATTTACAGATGTATATCCTGCGTTACAAAGTGCATCCATAATAAAATTAACATGATGAAATAAACCATTAACCATATATGGGAGCCCCATTTTATATGTAACATAGAGTTCAGAGCAGAGAAATCCAGACTGGGATTTTCCTCAGTTCCAGTGATATTGTTGAAAAGGATCCACCCATGCACAGCCTTTTCTAAAGTTCCAGTACATGAGTATTTGTTCCTCTCACATTGGGTTCTGCATCCTCAATCTTATATGTCATGTCTGTCTGTCCAAGTTAGACTGTAAGTTCTTCTGAGCAGGGACAATCTATAAATGTCAAAATGTACAGCGCTGCATATGCCTTTCAGTGCTCTATAAGTGATAAGTAGTAGTAGTAATAGTAGAGTCGATATTCCATTGAAATTATGCATGAATCTTTATGGACAAGCATGTTCCCTGGAGTAATGAAGAGCCTGACTGTTTCTCAGAATTGAAAATCTGATACTAGAACAGCACCCCCGCTGGCAGGAATATAAATGGAGGACTCCCACACAGCTTAGAAAGAACACTGGTGGGAGCAGCCATTTTACAAATATACACATTGAAAAAATATATACAATGAACCTGGAAGTATAGAATGACATGGTGATAAAATTCATCACCGTTCCCGTCCCCGCGGATAACCGCGGGAAACCATCTTCATATCATTGTTTAAGGAGAGAGGGAAGAATCGAAGTATGAATGGCCACAACCACTGACCCACAAGCTTTGCTTTGAAGAATGCTGGTGTAGAAGGACTGAGGTTGAAATAGACACTAGAAAATGACATGGGATTATTTCCCGCGGTTATCCGCGGGGACGGGAACGGTGATGGATTTTGTCACCGTGTCATTCTCTACCTGGAAGCTTTCACATTTAGGCATCAGCATATACACAAAGAAATTCCAGCTTCACAAATTCCATGTGTAGCTAACCATTTTACAAATCTACAGTTGTTCCACCAATTGTGTACTGATGCCACAGTTATATATTGATTTTGTTTTAGAGAAGAGCGACCAAGATGATAAAGGGGATTGAACTCAATATGAGGAATGACTAAAGATGTTAGAGTTCTTCAGCTTGGAAAAGAGACAACCGAGGGGAGATATGATTGAAGTCTACAAAATTCTGAATGGTATAGAATGGGTACAAGTGAACTGATTTTTTTACTCTATCAAAAATTACAAAGACTAGGGGACACTCAGGGCTCCTTTTATTAAGCTGCAATAGCATTTTTTAGCACATGCAGAATTTTAGTGCGTGCTAAACCTGCGCTACGCAGCTAGAACTAACACCAGCTCAATGCTGGCATTAGCATCTAGTGCGCACGGCAATTTAGCGTGCGCTAAAACCGCTATCGCAGCTTAGTCAAAGGAGCCCTCAATGAAGTTATAAGGAAATACTTTTCAAACCAATAGGAGGGAATACTTTTCACTCAGAGAATAGTTAAGCTCTGGAACATGTTACTGAAGGATGTGGGAAGAGTGGATAATCGCTGGCTTCTTCAGAAGATTCCAGACAGGTAAACTCTTTAAATCTGTAGCCAATAATACTACCATATTACACTCTGTAGTTCCTTGAATAATTTCTTTAATATCAAAGTTAAAACAAAGAAATAAACAAACTTACAGTTCAGTTGTTCTTAAGAATTTCTTCTTCCACGGAATCTACACTCAACTATCACCTAGTACAGGGGTCTCAAAGTCCCTCCATGAGGGCCGCAATCCAGTCGGGTTTTCAGGATTTCCCCAATGAATATGCATGAGATCTATGTGCATGCACTGCTTTCAATGCATATTCATTGGGGAAATCCTGAAAACCCGACTGGACTGCGGCCCTAAAGGAGGGACTTTGAGATCCCTGACCTAGTATATAGTTAAGGCAAGCTGAGAATACATATCACACTTTGTAAAGTGGTAATACTGTACTTCAAACTAAGCTGTATTTAGTCTAGCAGATTTACAGCTAATAACTGTGAGACTAGTGGATTCAAAGTATAAAAATCTAATGGGAAGCAATGCTTACTCTATGGCATTTGGAGCTCTAAAATGGAGTCTTATTTCTCACACACATAATCCCATTGAGACAGACATCAGCTATTATCACCAATCATATGGCGAGTTGATAGGAATATGGATCTGCTTTTGTCCCATGAACTCTGACCAGGGCTGGTATATATCTTCCTAGTATGACTAGGACCTTGGATCCACTGGCTGCAGATGTTCTGCTATTGGTTGCAAATGAGAGTGATGTTGCACAACCATGGGTGTAGGCTTCATTTCAGACTTGCTTCTCTCAAGCAAGTTCTTTGCTGCAGAGGAACGTGTTTCTCTGAATATGACTCTTCTGAGTCAGACTATGATTGTTTGCTCTCCTGCGCTGAGGACTGTACCCTTACATATACTGCTGTGTGTTGTGATATGACTAAGTTGATTCTTCCTGCCTTCAGGCCTTGTGGCTTCCTCTAGCACCTTAATTTGAGCCTCAGTGGCAGCTGCTTCCTTCTCTTGTTGGAGCACCTTCAAGGTGATATCTAGCTCTGCCCTTCTGTATGCTGTGGTGGCTTCCACCTCTTCTAATTATGCCTTTTTGTATGCAGCAGCATCTGCAGCCTTAGCCTCTGCTTTTTTCTAATTATGCTTTCCTATTTGCAGCATCAGCCGCAGCCATAGTCTTTGCTTTTTTTCTGCTCTTCTTCAGTCTTAATTTCTGTGCTTCTATTGGTGCTTCATGTTGGCTATAGAGAACCTTTGTTTTCACTGCTTCTGCCTCCATACACAATTTAATAGCCATGGAGGCTATAGAAGACCTGCTGGAATGACTTGTCCTGTATAACTTAGAGGTTTTACTGGTCCTAGAACTCCTAACAGAACATTTAGAACTGACAAAATACTGGGACTCAGAATCTCTTGTTTGGAGTTCTGTATATTGCTCTGTCTCCTTATGAGTTTCTATTACTGTGGCCTGCTAGGTCAGATCTGTGGCTCTCTGTTTCTCAGACTGTACCAACGTATTCTCTATATACTTTCTATGCAAATAAGAACAGAATTCTATGGATGTTCTTTGATATTTCTCATATGTAGCCTGTAACTGACTAGCTTGGCTCCTCATATCTCATGTGCTACTCTGCTCCATAGGCTCTTTAAGATCAGAAGATATTTTTGCACTTCTGATTCATAATTCTCCTGTGCCTTTTCAGTCAAAATGTATTCTCTTGTTACTTTCCTAGTGCCTCTTTCACTGGGTTCTGTGACTCTCCACCATGATGTACTGATAATAAACCATTTTTAAGCCCTTTACAGGTGCTTCTGTCTGTGTGCTGTGTTGTATTTTTGCAACAATGCATTCTGAGAGAAGCACCCCCTACTTCTATGTCCCTCCTCTTGCTTCTCCATGTCCCCTTCCCCTACAATTTTCCCTTCATCTTTGATCTGTTGCCTTGAACCTGTATAGGTGTGTACGACTCACAAATGGAAGATTAGATTAGATTTCCTGTACTAATCTAATCTAATCTTCCATTTGTGAGTTGCACATACCTATACAGGTTCAAGGCGACAGATCAAAGAGGAAAGGAAAGGGGAAGGGGACATGGAGAAGCAAGAGGAGGGACATAGAAGTAGGGGGTGCTATACAAAAACGAAGACAGTTAAATGTCAAACAGGTGAGTCTTCAGGGTTTTTCTGAATGTAGTGTACTTTGATCTTTCCTGATAGCTTCAGGTAGATCATTCCAGGTTTTTTTACACCCAGGTAAGTTAGCATAGAGTGGAAAATTCTCCTGTAGTGAAGGTATTTTGTGGATGGCAGGTTCAGTTGGATTCTGTTAAGGATTCTTTTTGATGTGAACCAAACAGTAGAGAATAATTGGATGAGAGGGGTTGCTGAGTTTCCGTATAGGATCTGGAGTAGGACACATGATGATTTGAAAATTATTCGGGATGATATTGGGAGCCAATGTAGTTGCCTGATGAAGGTTGTGATTGAATCAAATTTCTTTAATTTGTAGATTAGTCTGGATGATGGATTTGTAGATTAGTCTGGATGTGTTCTGGATGAGTTGCAGTTTGTGGATAAGAGTAGTGTTGATGCCAAGGTAGGTGGAGTTAGAACAAAAGAACATAAGAATTGACATCTCTGGATCAGACACTGGGTCCATCAAGTCCGGTGATCCGCACACGCGGAGGCCCTGCCAGGTGTACCTTGGCATAGTTTTAGTCCCCATATCACTGTATGCTTCTCAAGGGAGATGTGCATCTAATTTACCCTTACTCGTATCACTCTATGCCACTCTTAAGGAGATGTGCATCTAGTTTACCCTTAAATCCTAGAATGGTGGATTCTGCAATTACTTCCTCTGGGAGAGCATTCCAGGTGTCTACCACTCGCTGCGTGAAACAGAACTTCCTGATATTCGTCCTGGACCTGTCCCCCCTCAGCTTCAGCCTATGTCCTCTTGTCCGTGTCACATTGGACATTGTAAATAACTGCTTTCCCTGCTCCATTTTATCAAATCCTTTCAGTATTTTGAAAGTCTCGATCAGATCCCCTCATAGTCTCCTCTTCTCAAGGGAGAATAACCCCAATCTCCTAAGTTGTTCCTCATAGTCCATACCTTTCACTAGCTTCGTTGCTCATCTCTGCAATAGTCTAATTGAGGCAGGACCATCCTCTGGACGATCAGAGCAAAGTGGTGTGGGTGGAAGTATGATCTTGTGAGTCACAGTTGATGCATAGTGTAGATGGTCTTTTTCTGAAGGCTAAATATTTGTGGTTCCATTGAGAGAGTGTCGTCTAAGATGCAGCCCAGTACCCTGGTGGATTTTTCCATTATGAGAATGATGCCTGATGAAAGAGTGAGGTTAGATATGACACTCTGTTGTGTGGTGCGGAAACCAATGGCTGTGGGCTTAGTAGCATGTTGTTCATTGCCCAGGTTTGAATTTTATCTATATTGTTTGAGATTTTTTCAGCAATATTAAGATGGTTATTGGTTATGGGGATGAGGAGGAGGATGTCGTCGGCATAAGATAGAACAGCTTTGTCTTCCATTTTGATGTGTCCCAACAAGCTCATGAATAAATTGAATAGGATTGGGGATAGTGGGGAGCCTTGTGGGACGCCACAGAATGTCTTCCAAGGGTTGGAGAATGAGTCTTGCCTTTTTACCAAGTATTCATGATTTTGTAGGAAGTCAGCCAACCAATTCAGTACAGTACCTGTTATTTCAATTTCTGAGAGTTTGGTTAGGAGTAATTGGTGGTCCACTGAGTCGAATGCAGCATAGATATCAAATTGGATTAAAATTGCTTGATGACCCTAGCTTAGCAACTGTTTGATTTTAGTGATAAGAGTGATGATGAGGAGCTTGGTACTGTGCATTTTTTTGGAAGCCGTATTGGAATATATGAAGGTAGGAGTGTTGCTCTAAGAATGAGGCTAGCTGCTTGCTGACCTGGGACTCAAGGATTTTAGTGAGGATCAGAATGCCCGCAATCGGTCTGTAGTTAGATGCTGTGGAAAGTTCTGCTTGGGCTGTTTTTGGTATAGGGGTTAAGGCTATTTTACCCATTTCTTTGGTTAGATGTCCTTGGTTCAGGGAACTATTTAGCAGGTTAGTGAACCAGTTAATGATATGATGCGGAGCTGCTGAAAGAAGGTATGGAGGACAGTTGTCTAGGGGGTTGCTTCGTAAGGCTAGCTTTGATATTAGTTTATTGGTATCGGGGATGGAAAGGTTAGTGAATGAAGGCCAGATCTGGTCTGCTTTTATAGTTATGTTGGGAAGTGTTTATTGTGGCTGTCTTAGCAACTTCCGATTGGTCCAACTTGACTTTGTTTAGGAAGAAATCTGCTAATTCTTGGGCTGAGATTTTATTAGAGAAGGTTGCAGATTCTTGGTTTGGGGGGTATGTCAGTTGTCGTACTAGGCAAAACAGTTTTTTGTCAGTTGTGTTGTCTCCTATTTTACTGGCGTAGATGTGCCTTATGAATTATTCATGCAACATCAAGCAGTGTATGAGAGAACAAATCTGATTTAACATACAGTCAGTTTCACTGACTTGTTCCTGCCAAAAGTTCTTTATTCCCTTCAAGTTTTCACAGAGCTCTTCAGCTCAAATGTTCAATGACCCCAGGTCACAGTAGTATAATTCTTTAACTAGTTTAATTATGCATTGCTGTTATTAGATTTTTACTGTGCTTGCTTCTCTGGAGGATCCCAGACAGGTAAACTCTTTAAATCTGTTGCCAGTAATATTATCAGACTGAACTCTGTGGTTCCTTGAACAAGTTTCTTTAATATAACACTTAAAACAAAGAAATAAACTTACAGTTCAGTTCTTAAAAATTTATTCTTCCACAGAATCTACACTCGACCAGTACCTACTATAGTTAAGGCAAGCTGTGAAGAGGTAATATTGTGCTCCAAGTTTCTCTAATTAAGCTGTAATTAGTCTAGCAAATTTAACTATGAGGCTAGCAGATTCAAAGTGTAAAAGCCTAACGGGAAACAATGCTTTCTCTATGGCATATGGAGCTCTAACATGGAGTCTGTTATCTCATACACATAAGAGTAGCAGCCAGGAGAAAGGGGTGCTAGTCTTACAGAAATATACTCTGTTTATATATTTAAAAACAAGCAATCTGCTTTCTTGAACGCAGAGGCAGAACAGTTAATATAGCTAGTTTTAAAAAAAGGTTTAGACAAGTTTCTGGAGGAAAAATCTATAGTCTGCTATTGAGACAGATATGGGGCAAGCCACTGCTTGCCCTGTGATCGGTAGCATGGAATGCTGTTACTATTTGGGTTTCCTGGATCAGCCACTGTTGAAACAAGATACTGGGCTAGATGGACCATTGGTCTGATTCAGTATGGCTATTCTTATGTTCCTTTAATTCCTTATATGCCTCATGCTTTTGAGGTATAAAACCTGATGTGAAGATTTTTTCCCATATATGTGTTCCCTTTGTACAATAATGAATGCATGCATAGATTTTAGTCCTGCCCAAACCATGCTCCCGTTAAATCTCTATATTTTGTGGATCTGCACATGTAAATTACAGCTTTCTAAAATCGATATTCACACCTACATATGATACTCACTTGCAAGTGCCACTATTTACACGTTAATATTCTTCTAAAATAATGCATTTCTATGAGCACCACTTGTATACATTCCCAAAGGTATATATTTTCAGTGGTACAGGAATGGAGTTGAGATTCATGTACATATATTATAGAATATGCATGTATATATGTGGAGGGGCATAATCCCAAAATACGTCTAAGTCTGTTTTGGACCTAAGTCGTTAGTCGCCCAAAGTCGGCAGTGTCTAAAGTCCATTTTCGAAAAATACGTCCAAAATATTTTTTTACCGAAAATCGTCTAACTATGCATCCAGCCATTTGACCATCTGGACCGCTAAGATGTCTATCTTTATACCCCATTCTCGTCTAAAAAATTGTCCAAGTCAAAAACGCCTAGAACAAGACCTTTTGGATGTGGGAGGGGCCAGCATGGTGATGGACTGGCCATCCAGACATGGCAACAGAGTAGGGGGGCACCTTACGGGGCACTGCTGTGAACTTCACAAAAAGGGTGTCACATAAACATCTCACCACAACTCAATTATAGGTCATAGTGAGCCCCCTAAAACATCCTCAAAGCCTACTAGACCCACCTGTCTACCACCCCAATAGCCCTTATGGATGCAGATGCCACCTATATGGTTGTACAATACTGTTTTGGGGGGTTTTTGGGGGTTACACATGTTTTACCATGAAGAAAGTGGCTTATGGGCCATGGTCCTCCTCTCTATGGTTCACTAGCCCACCCCCAGACTACTTAAGTCACCTCTGTTCAGCTCTACTAGGCTTTCCTATACCAGGTGCTGATGTTCTGGAGGCAGATATGTACGTTTTTAGTCTGATTTTTATGGTGTTTTGGGGGGTCAGTGATCACTGAGGGAGTGTGGGAGGGGTCTGTACTTTGTCTCTGCAGTGGTTATCTGGTCACTTTGGATACCTTCTGGCCATTTAGACCTGTTTTTATATTGCCTAAATCACAATGTACAAGTTCCGTCTAGGCAGCCTCGTTAAACTTTTGGTTATACTTGCAGTACGACTAAGTCTAGACCCAAGCTGAAATTTGCGGACTGTAAGAAACAGAATAGAATCCTTACATTAAAACATTGGAAAAGAAAGCTTCAGACTGGGGGGCTGACTTCCTTTTCTTACTGGAGGACAGAAAGAATGAAATAAGGAAAAGATGTAGAATGAGAATGCAATGGTGAAGGTGGAAGAAAAATGTATGAATGTCTTGTATTATTTTGTTTGTCCTTTCTTGTGTTTCTTGCCAGTGTTGTTCAACTACCTGGTCAAAGTACTTAAGTAGAAGTATAACTACATGTATTTTGTAATATTTAAGTAGCACAACAATAAATTAGAAAACTAAATGGTTAATTAAATTGTTAAATATAAAAAAGCAGAACCATTAAAAGATCAAGCTGAATTGTGTCTTTCTTAAACTTTAATACTACTTAAATTAAACTGACAGGAACAAGCCTCAGATTGCAGAGTGATTTCCCATAACCTTACTTTCTGAAAAACTTTATTTTTCAGAAGCTCTGAATATTCCACACATACACAGAAAACAATGTATCATATAAAGAATGTGCAAGCAGAAGAAATTAGAACCTAATATGTGAGCCACAGGTGGCAGAATCACCACAGATCACAGAGAGAAGAGACATACTTGCACAAGTAAGGGATAAAAACTGGGTATAAAGTAAAATATATTTGATGATGTCCCCGAAAATCTAGCCCATGGTAAAGCACTATTATGCTGTGCCCACTCTAACACTGGAAAAGAAGGAGCAAAGAGCAAAAACATGACAGGACGAGAGATATCCTCTTACATCAGTCTTAGTAGAAGCAGGTAAAGGTATTCAGCTGAAAAATACTCACTGCCCTAAAAGAGAAATGACAGTCAGTAGCCTAGGTCCATAAACTCAGAGAGAGAAAGATAGAGAGAGAGAGAGAGAGAAGTCTCACCATTCACACACAGAACAGTCGCTGGGAAGTTCGGTCAGCCTTGCTGAAATCGACTGAAACTCCCCCTGAGCTTGGGCACTGGCTATCATTTTTATACATTTTCTTCTCCTATTGGTTGCTTTGGAAGATGGAGATTATCCCTTAGTGTCAATCATAAAGCTTCTCTTAGGTTCCTTTCAAGTAGCAGGTGCTATGCTGACAGTATTTCTGACAAGAATGAATACCCTTTCTGATTTTCCTGGGGGTATAAACACGCAATTAGTGGGGGCCATGCACAAAATAAACCAGGCCTTCCTGCAGGTGTGAGGCATCAGGATGTACATAATTCTGAGGCCTATGGCTCATGACCTAATTTACTTCTATCCATGAGAAAGGATGCATTCGCTGGGTTGTAGTAGAAAACATCCGAGGTGTTATTTGCTGCTTTACAGCTAGGGAAAAACACACAGATGGGTGGACAGGAAAGACAAGGGCCTGATCAGAGGGCAAATGGCCTATGCTAAGAAAGAAAAGAAAACACACCGACACAGGAACACCAAAGCAGAGAAGTTTGAGGCCTTGTAAAATTCTGGCATCTCTTTTGAGCTGACCCAAGCAAATGTTTGTGCAGGCTTTTTAAAGAAATTTTTCCCTTATGGTTAAGCCTTTGTGCTCTGTTACCTCACTGGATCTTCAGCTGAATGCATGAGCAAAAATAAAACTAAAGGCATAAACTGTTGAGATTGCTTATGTGCTGACAGCTAACAAGCACTTAATTGCACTAATTATAATTTGCACATTGATTTGGCTACACACTATTCTGTAACAATGGGTGCCTATATTGGATCACCTGCAACTTAAAAGGGAGTGTAGCCATGGGATGGGCATGGGAGAGTCATGGGTATTCACAAAAGATGCACGCAGAATAGTGAGGGATCTGTGGCCAGTTTGCACGACAGGATTTATCCTGGGTTTCAGCTGGTGTAAGTCCAAGTCAAGCACACAATTTGATGATCAATGTTTTTCTATAGAGGGCTCATCTAGTGTTAAGGACTCAGTTTTATCAGCATTGAATTTTCGACACCAATTAGAGAATCTGGTCCACTGAGTGTAGGCATCCTGAGGGGTAGATAGGAGTTTGGATTGAATTTGTGAGGTAGGTGCATATTTTCTAAAATATACAGTCCACCGTGTAGAGTATGCACACTAATTTATGAGATACAAGTTTCAAGTTTATTTAAAAAATTTATATACCGCCCAATCAGCCTTCTAGGCGGTGAACATTGTCTTAAAAACATATATGGAATAACAATACATCCTTTAAAACAATAATCATTATTAAAAACATTTAAAAACAAAACAAAAACAAACAGAAACAAAAAAAAGAAGAAGGGTAGAACTACAATTTATCAAGTAAAAAGAGAGAAGATATAGGGATAAAACAAAAGGGAGGGTGTCTAAAAGTAGAATAAAACTATGTAACCCTAAAAAGGGCATTTAGGTCTCGAAAGCATTGTCTTAAAATGGTGAAGAGTTGATTCTTCCCGTAAGTGGACCGGAATATTATTCCAAAGAGATGGAGCGCTGACAGAGAAAATAGTAGACCTCATTGGGTTGATAAACTTCAGAGATGGAGCAGATAAAAGATTTTTAGAAGATCTTAAAATCTTAGAAGAACTATAGGGAACAAGAAGGTTATTGATAAATTCTGGTTGACTATTTTGTCTAGTTTTAAAGATTAGTAAAATAATTTTGTATGTGATTCTATGTTCTACCGGCAACCAATGAGCTTTATAAAGGAGGGGAGTAGCATGGTCTAACTTCTTTGCATTAAATATGATCTTCACTGCAGTGTTCTGTATAATTTGGAGTCTTCTTATTTATTTTTTAGTTATGCCCTTATAGAGTGCATTGCAGTAATCAATACAGGAAATCATGAGAGAGTGGATCAAGATATTCAGAGAAGTAGG